>NW_015167647.1:94347-103823 GCF_001447785.1 Gekko japonicus
CAGCAGGAAAGGATTCAACACAACATTCCGTCTCCTTACTCAAACATCCAATGATGTGCTCACCCTGTCCAAAAATGACAAAGCAATAATAACATCAGCCTTTCTGACCAGTATCACATTAGTCTTACCTATATTCAAGTTTACCATGTTCTCCCTCAACCACAGCTGTCAGATGCTGGCCAAGAGCCTGTTGGCAAATGTGCTTAGAAATGTATTTTATTTGTGTTGTGCTGACATTTGTGTGTATGGAATGTACTTGCATTTGTGTATGGGTTTGGGAAATCTGTGTGCTTTGAGTCTGCCTTCATTTGGAAGCTGCTATGCCAGTGTGCTGCCTGCATTGGTATGCTAATGAAGACACACACACACCTACCCATCCTGCCTTGGGAAGAAGAAGCATTCTCCATCATGCTCAGCCAAGAGAACTCTTTGAAACAACAGGTTTTCCACCATGAAGGAATTTCTGGTCAACACGTAACCCTGATATCTGGTTTGCATCTGAAAGTGACTTCTTCCTGTTTACTTCCTGAGACCAAGCTAGAGCATCTACACATCAAAGTTTTCCTTGGTAATACAACTTTACACCTTGAACAGATGCTTCCATTGAGTTATAGGTCAGGATTTAAATATTGCCAACTCCCTCTAGATAGATACATCACATCCCAATACCCAATAGGTATAGGGAATGGGACGGACTACAGACAGGAGGTTGGCATGGATTCCAACCCCCAAACTAGGTTTTAAAAGGCGAGGAGCAACCTTTGTTCCATGCTAGTCATCTTTACCCCACCTTTGTAACTTAAGTTCTGCCAGCTAGCAAGCCAGCTAGCTAGCCATCTTTATCCCACTTAGGCAACTTAAGCTCTACTGCAGGTAATTCTCAAGTGCTCTCTTGGACGGCCACCAAGAAGCCCACACGTGTTGGCTGGTTCCATCCGTGTGAAGTAGAATCCCTCTAGCTAGATCTTTTGTTCCCACAGTCTTCATTGAGAAGTTCAAGCTCCCTTCTGGATCAGATCCTTCTGGATCAGATAATCCCTCTAGCTAGATCTTTTGTTCCCACAGTCTTCATTGAGAAGTTCAAGCTCCCTTCTGGATCAGTATCATCGTTACCCTTTTCTGTGTTTACCTCCAATTAGTTAAAGCTTTATTATTTTCCATACTGATTGCTTTCCATTTCTATTGTACCTGAAGGATCTTGTGTGTTTGTGAGTGTGTATCAGTTTTGGTATGATTGTGAATTCCAATATTATTCAGTAAAGACAACATTTATTCTTTAAACATCCAGCTGTGTTGTCTCTTTTATGGGGAATAAGGAGTGTCTATTCTGATTCTGCTCTCTGTATACACTGGTGCCAAGAATCCATTAAGCCCCTGTCATACATAAGACAGATTTGGGCTAAGGGATTAATCTCCTAACGGTAATTTCTCCTAACAAGCCGAAACAGCCAGTTTGGGAGGCTGGTCTACAGAGTATCGCTAGCATACTGATGACATTGAACTCCCAAACATGTAATGGCACAATTATTAAGCAACTCTGGAATGAATAGAGATCCTATCAGTGGCTACTAGCCATGGTGATTGAGGGGAACCTCCACATTCAGAGGCACTAAACCTCTGACTCCCAGAGCCAGGAGGCAACATCAGGAGAAGGTCTCAGCCTCTATGCCCTGTCATCAACCCTCCAGAGGAACTGGCTAGCCACTTTGTGAAACTGGATGCTGGACTAGATGGACTACTGGTCTGATCCAGCAGGGCTCTTCTGATGTTCTTATGAAGGCCTCGGCCTCTCTGCCCTGTTGTTGGCCCCCCACAGAGGAACTGGTTGGCCCCTGTGTGAGACAGGATGCTGGACTAGGTGGACCGCTGGTCTAATCCAGCAGGGCTCTTCTGATGTTATTATCCTCATTGAACAGCACAGGAAAGATTCCCCACACTTCAGATTCCTTAACCTAACAATTATGCTTTGGGAACCGTTAGATGACCTAAACCAACTCAGAAGCAGCACCTCTTATTTCCTCTCCAGTTTTTAATGGATTTAACAAGACTGGATGATCTACTGTGTCAATGCTGCTGATCAATCCAGAAGGATCAGAAAGGATGTGTTTCCTCTCTCCACTTGTAAATGGTTGATTTATTGACACCAAGGAATGCATAACAACGTACTTACCACATAATACCAAACACAGCATTTCAAGGAAACAGGATATATCACTGAGGTTCAGAGGAAAATCAAAAAGACAAAAAGAACAAGCTCCTTCCTCTTCTGTTACCTTAATCAATGCAAAGCTACTTGCCTGTGGAGGTATTTGATTTATTCTGTGTGGGAAGACGGGTGGCAGTGCTGGCCTTTGGAATCAGCAAAGGAGCCAAGGTCTTATTCCCCGATCTTCCCAGACCTGTCAAACACCAAATTCTTAGTTAAAATCAGTCCTACTAATGCCAAAACTAAGCACAGTGTTTCCTTTTTCTTGTAAGACAGAGAGCTGGCAGCTGAGGCTGGATATAGCCCCTGAAGGTATTGTTTCTTGACCCTTGGTGATATCAGATTTTAATCAAGGACATGGAAAAAATGTTGGCCTTTTGTTTTGCTCAATAAGGAAAAGAAAATGTTTTCGGATCATGTACAGGAATGGGAAGACCTGTCCTCACCACACATGTAATGTATTCATATCCAGCCGCGTGTGAGGCTAGCTCACCACGCGGTCATACGAAGCCGCTGAGCTTCACTCTGAGAGACAATGGTCCAAGCAAATTCTAGCCAGCGCCATTCGGAGGGCTGGTGTCCTAGCTGGGACCTATGGAACTCTCAGCCACTGTAAATACCCTATCATGGTGGTGTGTGTGTGTGTGTGAGAGAGAGTGAGTGATGGGCCGCCGCCACCACCAGTGTACCACCAATGCACCCGTGTACCACCAACGCCCTGGAATTTTTGTATATAGGCATCAGGACATGGGCATGTACTACCAATGCCCCATAATTTTGCATCATGGGCGAGAACGGGACGTTTAGGGGACGGCCAACTTGCTTTTAGAAAGTCTATTAATTGTGATGTACTTTTAATATTATGTACTGTTTTTATTGTTTTATTTAACTACATGCCTTGTTAGCCGCCCTGAGCCTTCAGGGAGAACAGGATAGAAATGTAAATAATAAATAAATAAATAAATCATGGTGGTGTGTGTGTGTGATGGGTGTGGGTACCTTATGAATAAAAGCTGGCCTGTGAGCCGGGGTTCCTTGTCTTATTCTGAACCTCAAATAAATGTATGAGCTGAAATCACTGCCTCTTGCTCAGTACATTTCACTGGCGACGAGGATGGGATTCTAGCTCCCATGAACAACGACCCCGAAGGATCGAGCATCGCATCACGATCCAGCACCGAAAGCATCGCACCCTGCTCTGCATCGTGTCCCGCTTCTCCGGTTGTTGCGCACCGCTCCACTCGCTGCTGCTCTGCCGACTCCAGGACTCACGCAGCGCCACGTCTCCCTTCTTCAGCTTCTCTTCTGAGCTTCACCCACCACCGTGAGTTGGGATCGTGGCCACCCAGGCAAACATCCCAGCTTTCAATGTTAATCACCCGCAGCAATGGGGGACATGGCTGGAGACCCTGGAGAACCATTTTACCTACCGCGACGTCATGGACGCCGGCAAAAAGAAGGCCCTGCTTCTCAACTCATGCAGCATGGACACCTTCCAGCTTCTAAAGGACCTCATCAACCCTAAGACGACCAAAGAGGAGTCCTATGAGGTGTTGGTGAAAGCCCTCTCGGATCACCTTTCGCCTAAGCCCACCAAGTTCGTGGAGCGTTTGAACTTTTTTGTGCTTCTCCAGGGCCCTGACGAGACGGTATCAGAGTTCCTGAAGGGACTCCGGAGGGTTGCCACGAGGTGTGCGTTCCCAAGTTTAACATACACCCTGTTGAACCAGTTCCTAGTGGGGCTCTGTGAACCAAAACTATGGCGGAAGTTGGCCGGCCAGGATAACCTTGACCTCGACAAAGCCCTCAAAGAATCCACGGCCTACGAAAAGGCGCATCAGGACCACCGCAGAAAGGTGGTCCATCGCACCCAAGTGACCCTCGCTTCCTACGTCTCAAACAACGAGGAAGTTCTACAGGTTCACCGACGACTGTCTCAGCCGTCCCAACAGTCTCAAGGCTCAACCTCAGTAAAGGTCCCCACTTCAGCCACGTCCTGCACCAGCTGCGGAGAAGCCCACAAGCTCGGGACTTGCCGATTCAGGGACGCCGTCTGCAGGACATGCAAGAAAGCCAGTCACCTTGCCCGTGTCTGCCATTTGCAAGGACAGCACCAGAGAACCTCAGCTCCCTCCGAATCCACCGATCTGCACACCCTTTCATCCCACCACCAGCAGCAGCACCTGGTATGTAACTTGCCCCCCGATAGCCCAAACAAAATGCACGTCGCGGTGTTAATTGAGGGTTCCCACTGTAGAATGGAAGTGGACACGGGCTCGTCCTTTTCCATTATTTTGGCCAACACGTTGCGCACTCTCTGTCCACAGGGGGGACCCCTTCTGCAAAAGCCACAGGGGTTGACGTTATGGGACTTTAATAAGAACCCTGTGTGGTCTGGGGCTGGGGAGAGTTCTGGGTACAGTTTAAGGATTTTGCTGGAATTTTGGATTTGCTGGTGGTGGAAGGGTGGTTCACAAGTCTACTGGGCCATTCCTGGTTTGGTCCCCTGGGGTTGGCAGTCACGGGAGTCCACCAGGTTCGGGCGCTGGACTTTGCAGCTATCTGTAACGAATTCCCCAAAGTTTTCGATGGCATGCTTGGCCGGTACACCAGGACCCCCATTTCCTTGGACCTTGACCCCTCGGTCTGCCCCATTCGAGTGAAGGCCAGGCACCCCCCCCCCCCCCCGGGATACCACACACTTCGTAGGCAGAATTTGATTGCCTGGTAGCCCAGGGGGTGCTGGAACCAGTCACTTCCGCTTGATGGGAGACCCCTATCGTCACCCCGGTTAAACTGAATGGTGACATGCACATTTTTGCGGACTACAAGTGCACACTGAATAAATCGCTATAAGACCACGCTTACCTGGTGCCGGTGGTCAGTCACGTCTTGGCAGCACTGGTGGAGGCCCGGTTTTTTGGTAAATTGGACTTGACACAGGCATATCAACAACTGCCAGTTGATGCCGCCACCACTGAAGCCCAAACCACTGCAATGCATAAGGGGGTTTTCAAGGTGCATTGGTTACATTTCGGGGTGTTGGTTGCGCTGGGCATTTTTCAATCTTTTATGGATTCTCTATTGAATGGAATCCCCGGAGTTCAGCCATTTTTAGATGACTTGCTCATTGCGGCTCTGGATGCTTTGACCTTCACTGATCGGCTATGAGAGGTACTCCGGCAGTTCAACTCAGAAGGGCTTAAGGTCAAGTGTGAGAAATGCCTCCTGGGGTGCCCAGGGTTGAGTTCTTGGGCTTCATGGTGGACACAAAAGGCATCCACCCCACGGACGATAAGAACAAGGTGATCACCAAGGCTCCACCACCCACGTCCAAGTCGAAGTTGCAGGCCTTTCTTGGCCTATTACATTTTTATCATACTTTCCTTCCCCTCAAAGCTGCCGTGACGGAGCCCCTGCACCACCTGCTGGACAAGAATGCTCCGTGGGTGTGGGGGCCCCCACCCCCTGCCGCTTTCCGGGCGGTAAAGGACCTTTTGACTTCGAACGCTGTGCTGTCCCATTTCAATGAGGCTTTGCTGGTCATCCTGGCCTGCGATGCCTCCCCTTATGGTGTCGGGGCCATTCTGAGCCATCGCCTGGCTGACAGTAGCGAAGTCCCTGTCGCTTACTATTCCAGGACCTTGTCGGCTGGGGAGCGCAACTACGCGCAGATCGTCAAGGTGACGCTGGCGATAGTAGCGGGGGTGAAGAAGTTCCACCATTACCTATATGGCCAGCATTTCAAGGTACTGATGGACCACAAACCCCTTCTAGGACTGCTGGCCCCCAATCGCCAGACGCTGCAGATGGTCTCCCCCCAGGTGTTCCGGTGGTCTATTTTCTTGCCAGGTTATTCCAACTCACTCATCCATTGGCCCGGGAAAGCCATGGGGAAGGCGGATGCTCTCAGCCATCTCCCGCTGCCCTCCTCGGACCCCGACGCGGCTCTGGTGCACCAGGTAGCGCTGCTGGATGATCTTCCCGACCAGCTGGTCCACGTCACGGAGGTGGCCCGCCTCTCTGCCAAAGATCGCGTCCTCTGCCGGGTCCTGGACTGGGTGGATTCCAGCCCGGGTTGTGAGAGTTATGGGCCCACGATCCTACGAGATCTCCGGAGAGGATGGTCAGCTACTGCGACGCCACATCAACCAGTTGAGCCAACAGGTCCTGCCACTGGAACCAGAGGACTATGAGGACTTCGATGCCTTTGCAACGGCCAAGGATCCTCAACTTGCTAACATGCCGACAGTGCCTGACGGTGAGCCATGTCTTCCACTGACAATGGGTCCACTCAGAGCGAGGCATCAAGAGCAGAAAACCCCCGGCCAGCACTTCAGGAACATTGTCTGCAGGAACTGCAGCTGCAAAGGCCATATTGCCAAGGCCTGCTGTTCCAAGGCATCCTGTGCCCCACCGTCACATTACCAGCAGGAGCGTCGGTTGAATGCGCACTATGAGGAGGATGTGGTGCAAGAAGAACTCTACCTCCTCACCAGCGAACCAGAGGCACAGGTACTGAGACTTCCCAGCCAGACCTCAGCCCCTAAAATACAGGTCTGGGTAAAAATAGAGGGGTCCCCTTGCTCAATGGAGCTGGATTCCGGCTCCATCACCTCCATCATCTTAGAAGTGACCTTAAAGACACTGTGTCTGAAGGGGGCCCCCCGCTTATGCCCATCGCCTGTCACCCTGATGGACTTTCAAAGAAACTGTGTCCCTATCCTGGGTGTGGGAAGCTTCCAGGTCCAATACCAGGGGTTTAGTGGCTACTTGGACTTAATAGTAGTCAAGGGCAACTTAGTTAGCTTGTTGGGACGCACGTGGTTCGCCCTGCTGGGAATCTCTATTGAGGGAATACAGCTCTTCACCCCACTGGACTTTAGCGAGGTTTGCAGAGAGTTCCCAGCTGTATTTGACGGGACACTAGGTCGATACCCGGGTCCCCCCGGGTCACTGCAGCTCGACCCGCAAGTGGCCCCCATCTGCATGCAAGCTAGGACGGTCCCGTTCACGTTGAAGCCCAAAATAGATGCAGAACTGTACTGTTTAGTGGCCCAAGGGGTCTTGTCACCCCCGTGAAGCCGAACGGGGACGTCTGCATCTGCACAGACTACAAATGTACATTGAATAGGGCTCTCCAGGATCTTGCATACCCTGTCCTGGTAGTGAGCCACATACTAGCTACCCTGGCCGGGGCTAAGATCTTCGGCAAACTTGATCTCGCCCAGGCTTACCAGCAACTCCCGGTTGACAGGGCTACTGATGAGGCCCAAATGATTGTGACTCATAAGGGGGCTTTTCTTGTGAAGCGACTGCAGTTTGGTGTGTGTGTATAGCTCTGGGATTGTTTCAAAACCTGATGGACTCTCTCTTAAAAGGGATCCCAGGCATCACGCCATTCTTTGATGATGTGATGATTGCTGTGGCCATGCTGGAAGAGTTTCCCACCCATCTGCGCGCCATCCTCCGTCACTTCCAGGATGCTGGTTTGAAAGTGAAGTGGGAGAAGTGTCTCTTGGGAGTCTCTTCTGTTGATTTCCTGGGTTTCACGATTGACATGGACGGCCTGCATCCGGCTAGGGCAATTGTAGAGGCGCAATTGTAGAGGTGCCCCCTCCCAAAATGAAGGCAGAACTCCAAGCGTTTTTAGGGCTCTTGAACTTCTACCAAGCCTTCCCCATTGCAGAGAAAGACTACATTTCCTCCTGGGAAACTATTGTTGCCAATCTCCAGGTGAGGGATAGAGCCTGGAGAAGGTGAGGTTTCAGGAGGGGTGGGACCTCAGACAGGTACAATGCCATAGACTCCACCCTCCAAACCAGCCATTCCCTCATAGGGAGCCATTGTTGCCAATCTCCAGGTGAGAGCTGGAGATCACTCAGAATTACAACTGTTCTTCAGGTAGCAGAAATCAGTTTATCTGGAGAAAATGGTGGACTCAGTGTCATTATACCCTGCTGAAGTCACCACAGCAAATTGACACTGAGTGCCCAAGGCCGGGGCACCCACCCAGAGCCTCTTTCTAGAGTTCATTGTTTTTATTTCCACAATGATCCTTATTCCTGGTAAATAAATAAATAAAACCGATATAAGTTTGAGAGGAGGGACCATGGGTCTCAATGGTGGAGCAGTTGCTTGGCATACAGAAAGTCCCAGGTTCAATCCCCAGCTTCTTCAGTGAAAGAGTCAGGTAGCAGGTGAAATGGAAGTCCTTGACTGGTGAGCTGCTGCCAGTCTGAGCAGGCAACACTGATCCTGATAGAAGATTGAACTGATTCGGTGTAAGTCAGCTTCATACTTGTTGATGTTTGTAAAACAGGCTCGAGGAGGGATAAAAACATATGAAATCTGAACCTGGTTTGTATGCCTTGTCCTGTAGGACATTTGTCACGTTTGAATTGCTCCACTATCAGGCTTTGTAACTTCTTTAAATGGGAAAAAAACGCCAAACAGAAGTCTCCTGTAACAGCACACACATCAGTGAACTCCACATGCCAGAACCTGATACCCAGCTAATCAAGATTAATGGATTCATTTACCAGATGGTTTACAATGTTATTAAAATGCAAATGGTTGGTTTCTGTTAATTGTTTAATATCAGTTGCAATTAATCAGGGTGGCTTTGCAGTTTCTAACGGCCTTGGTGCAGTTCCCTTGAAAAGCAAAGAACAAAAAGGGAAACAGTGCAGAGGGGAAAAAATGGGGGAGGGGGGAGAAAAGAAGGGGAAAGAAACCTAGCTTGTATATATTTATATTTGTACTAACCTCATTTCCCACTCCCCTTTCGTGGCCTATTTCATTTAAAATACATTAGCAGCCCAGAATGACTCTGTGGGACAATTATTGTCCCCACTGTACAGATTTAAGGAATGTCCAAGAAGGCCGGTAGCTACAGTGGGGCAGCTGGGGGGCGGGGTCCCTAATTTACCAGTTTGGTGTAGTGGTTAAGAGTGCGGACTCTAATCTGGGAGACCCGGGTTTGATTTCCCACTCCTCCACATGCAGTCAGAGCTGTTCTTGAAAAGGCTGTTCTCTCAGCCCCACCTACCTCGCAGGGTGTCTGTTGTGGGGAGGGGAAGGGAAAGGAGTTTGTAAGCCGCTCTGAGACTCCAAGTGAAGGGCGGGGGATAAATCCAATCTGTTCTTCTAAATTTCCCTCAATTGAGGGGCTTCCTGGCAGCTGGTCCTGCAAGCAGAGCTAGAACCACTTGCTGAACAAAGAACACATTCTTGAAAAGAAAGCACAAAGTACGTGAGAGTCTTATCT
>NW_015167647.1:106936-111927 GCF_001447785.1 Gekko japonicus
CCCAGGACATTGGAAGTGGAGCGCGGACATCCGAGGCCGCTGGAAGAAGCCAGACTCCAACAACAAGCCCTGCTGCCGGGTACTGGTAGGAAGTCACCCCCCGTATAATTGTGGCCTTAGTTAGGAACCAATGATTGTGTGTAAGCCGCTCAGAGACCCTTCGGGGTTCGAGCGGGGTATAAATTGAAAAAAAATGTGTGAGCTGGAGGCTAAAAAACTGTGAGCTAGCTCACAGTAACTCAGCTTAGAGGGAACCCTGGTCTCAGGAGGCAATTTCACTTACCATTTCAGAGGAATCAAGCAACCAGTTCAATGCCAGAGAATCTTTGTTCTTGCCATAATATCTTGGCCTTCCTCCTCTTTCCTGGTTGGTACAGAGGTATTATGATTTAGGCATAGATTTCCCCCTCCTAAAGTCATAAAACCATTTTAATTGTGCCTGGCCTTTGAAGTAAAATATTCCCTTTCCAAATGAAATTGTCATTGAAGTAAAATGTTCCGTAGCCCAAAGAAGTCTCTCCCGGTGTCTCTGACTGGACTTCTGCTCCCTGCAGCTTTCCCACAAGCTATATTTCATTTTCATGTCTTTGAGCCGTCTCAGCTAAAATCTCCATCCAATTTTAATCTTCCACTGGTAAAAACTGTATTTTCCGTTTTATCTCCTACCACTGGCAGGTTAAGATCTCTCAGAGAATGAATGTCCACCTCAGTAAAGATTTTAGGTTTGGGGATGGAAAAACAATCAGCTGACTCATGTGGCGGATGCTGTTGGGGATAATAAGAAAAGGAACATTCAGAAGATGAATTTTAACCCAAATGTTATGGCTTTTATAGAACTGAGTCTCTGCCCACCCACTCAAGTGATTTAAAAGGCATGGCTAGAAGAAATCTCATGGCCTTTTTAGAGGGCTGGTCATATTCTGACATAAAAAGCTCTAGCAAAAAAAAAATGAAGTTTTCTAATAAGATAACATGAATGTTACAAATTGAAAGCTTATTTTGTCACCTCTATTATTTCCCCTGATAGAAGGAAGGAGTGTTGAGACATTTGTCAGCCGATCCTAACCATTCATGTATCATGAAGGGGAGTCCACAGAGAAGGGGAAGACAAACAATAAGAATTGCTACCACAAAGGTGCCTCAGAAAGAAAACATGAGCTGAATTAGCTGCTAGTAAGAGCCAAGCTGCTAGTAAGGGGGCTTGATTCTCCACCCCTCCACTTGCACCTGCTGGATGACCTTGGGCAAGCCGTAGTTCTGTCAGAGCTGTTCTCTCAGGAGCAGTCCTCAAAAGAGCTCTCTCAGCCCCGCCTACCTCACAGGGGGTGTCTGTTGTGGGGAGGGGAAGGGAAAGGAGTTTGTAAGCCGCTCTGAGACTCCTTTGGGTAGTGAAGGGCGGGGTATAAATCCAATCTCCTCCTCCTCCTCTTCTTCTATGCAAAGGGGAGCCGGCATTTCCCCGCGCGTCTGACCTCCGCAAAGATGGGCGCGTGGAAGCGCCAGCTCCCTGTAGTTAAAGAGGCCCCTTTAACTGCAGGGAGCCGGCATTTCCCTGCACCCGATCGGCTGGCCCCCAGCCACCCCTCTCCCTCCTCTCTCTCAAGACAGAAGGGAGAGGGGTGGCAGTGGGTGTTGGGGCTTGGGGGTGGCGGTTCCCAAAAGTGGGGGACCCCTGCCAAACCGGGGGGAAGAGGGAGGGTAAGTTGCTTCCTCCCTGCCTCTCCCCACCCCTGCCTGCCTGGGGCCAGGGAGGGCCTTCGCGGGGCTTCCTTGCCCTCCCGCCAGCCTTGCAGGTCCACCGCTGGGCCCCTCATGGGGCTCGGCAGTGGAGCTGCAAGGCCGGTGGCGGCAGCCGGGACTGTTGGGTGCGGGGTGTGTGGCCTTATGACACACTTCCGGTGATGACAGGGGGTGTGGCCTTATGACACACTTCCGGTGATGTCAGGGGGTGTGGCATATGCTAATGAGTTATGCTAATGAGTCCCCTACCTCTTTTTCTACTAAACGACCCCTGCAAACACCCTATCTTAGTCTGTCATGCATGCACAGACAAGAATCATACAGTAGCTCCAATACCAAGCTTCAGTTACTTTGTGAAACCAGGACACTCACATCCTGGCTTGCCTCAGCAAATGCTGCTTAGTTCCCCTCTCAGTAGCCTGGGAGAGCATTGCCTGAGAAAAGGCCAGGATTCAGCAAGGAGATCTGCATTCAGCCTTCACACGAAGCCATGTTAAGACTAACAGTGACCGATAAACCAGATCCTAGCTTCATATACTGGTTTGATGGACCCCAACTAGGGACTGACAGATCCCCACCCAGCGGAGGTAGGGGTCCCCCACTGCTAGGCCCCATCTCTCCACCACCAATCAGTTGGCTGGAAGGAGGGAATTACCCCCCCCCAAAAAAAAAACAAGGGAGGTACACCCAACATTTCAGCGAAGTGGCGATGTGACTTTGAGATGACCCAGAAGTGACATATGCATGTCAGGGATGTTGGGGTGATGCTCTTGTTTCTGGGCAAAATATTCTGTGGGAGAAGCTAATTCTACCATAGAGCTTTTGGCCCAAAACCAGAGCCTCATCCCAACATCCCTGATGTTCCTGTGTCACCTCTGGTTCACACTGGAAGCCACGTGGCCGCAATCGCGGAAACGTGCAAAGAAAATCCCAGCTCCCGGTAAGCCCACCTCCCCCGTCCCCCGCTGGCTGCCCGGAGGGACCTGGCGACCCTCACCCCAACTAGCCCCAGTGGCATTGCCTGTGTTCAGACCATCAGAGAAACCGTCGCTAGTTTAATTAAACTGCTTTCCTGGAACATTGATGGATGGAAACTGAAAAGCGCCTCCCCAGGAATTAAAGATCTATTGGCACAGAATGACGTTGTGTTTCCTCAGGAGACCTGGGACCTGGGGGGGGGACACCTTGTTTTCTGGGTTTCAGGCTTAATCACTTAATGCTATTCAACCTGGTGGTAAGGGAAGACCTTCAGGTGGTCTCCTTAGTTTATACTAGATATCCAGAGCGACTTTTATTTTTGCAGCTGATTTTAATGCACGTCCTGGTGCTGCCCGAGAAGTATTTCATTTTGAGTCTCTAGGAATATTAATGGAGGAAACAAATGGTTTTAACCACTCTTATAGATCCTCTAAGGATAACAAGATCAATGTATCTGGTAAACTAATAGCCACATTTATAGACAGCAGAAAATTGATTTTTTTAAATGGTCTTAAGGAGAGAATAGCAGGAGCTGCGGTGGCTCAAGTGGTTAAGACGCTGAACTGCAGGCTGTGGAAGGTCAGCGGTTCAAGACCCGGGTGCCGCAAGACAGGGTGAGCTCCTGTCTCTAGTTCCAGCACCTGCCAATCTAGCAGTTTGAAAGCAAGAAATTGCAAGTAGATAAATAGGTACCACTTCAGTGGGAAGGTAACAGCGTTCCGTGTGCCTTGGTGTTTAGTCATGCCGGCCACATGACCACGGAAACATCTTCAGACAGCGCTGGCTCTTCAGCTTTGAAACGGAGATGAGCGGTTGCTCAAGTGGTTAAGACGCTGAACTGCAGGCTGTGGAAGGTCAGTAGTTCAGCAGTTTGAGACCCGTGTGTGCCGCATGACGGAGTGAGCTCCCGTCTCTAGTTCCAGCTCCTGCCAACCTAGCAGTTCGAAAGCAAGAAATTGCAAGTAGATAAATAGGGACCACTTCGGTGGGAAGGTAACAGCGTTCCGTGCGCCTTGGTGTTTAGTCATGCCGGCCACATGACCACGGAAACGTCTTCGGACAGCGCTGGCTCTTCGGCTTTGAAACGGAGATGAGCACCGCAACCCTAGAGTCGGATTCGACTGGCTTTCGAGCAAGGGAACCTTTACCTTTAAGGAGAGAATAGACCACAGGGCGTTTACCTGCTTAAACAATTTCGGGGCAAGCGTTATAGACTGTTTTCTTATCTCCACTGATTTGATTGATCTGGTAAACTATCTTGAACTGGGGAAAACTATTGCTAGTGATCATATGCCCTTACTTCTATTAATAAGTTTGCCTAATTACACCGTGGTTTTTGTGCAATGTCTGAACTGAGCCGAGGGTAACAGTGGGCACAGGTGTCAGCTCCACAAGGCATAGCTGGCTCACAGACAAGCTAAACACTGGTTTCTGTATGCAAAGAACAAATGGACTTGCTGCAAACTGGGCTGGGTGAGCCAGATAGGGCAGAGCACTCTACAATATGTCCTGGAATCCTTTGCAACAAACAAGGTTTTCTAGTCACATGCAAGCCGTTATTGCAAAATCACTGTTCCCCGCAGGAAGAAAGAACAAATGGCAAAATCTCTGTACACCTATTTATATTGTCAAACACAACTCTCAGGCCTGTCAGTGTATCAATCAAAATCCTTGTTACGGTTTGCAGCTCCAGAAAAAACTCATCTCTCTGAAGTTTTGTTTGAATAGCTTGAGAAATTCTTCATCTTGGCAATTTATAGAAAACTGGCTGAAGGCCTAGCCAGCCGGATATGTGGGAGAGGAATGGAGAATTCCAGCCCTCCAGCCCTCCAATAAATACCACTCTCCTATTTTTAGGGTTTCTATATCCCAGGGTCCTCCAAATCCAGCTGGTTTAATAGGTATATTTTGCTAATGGTTCCAAATGGCACATAAATTTTGTTCTTGCCATGAAACCCTACCCCCCCCAATAAATACCACTCTCCTATTTTTAGGGTTTCTATATCCCAGGGTCCTCCAAATCCAGCTGGTTTAATAGGTATATTTTGCTAATGGTTCCAAATGGCACATAAATTTTGTTCTTGCCATGAAACCCTATATCAGAGATACTGCAGACTTTATTCTTAAGACTGAAAATTTCCCTTTTGATGATGATGATGACCATTTGGTTACAATGGGAATTCTCTCTATACTAATACCCCCATGAAGAAGTCCTTGCTGCTGCACAGTCGTTTCTTCTGAACAGAAACATGTCGGTCTACTCCCACTTCCTC
>NW_015167647.1:113573-129661 GCF_001447785.1 Gekko japonicus
AGCCTGGCTGCCATATTTTGCACCAGCTGCAGCTTCCAGATTTGTGACAAGGACAGCCCCATGTAGAGAACACTGCAGTAGTCTAATCTCGAGGTGACCATTGTGTGGATCACTGTTGCCAGATCATTGCATTCAAGGAAGGGAATCAGCTGCCTAATCAGCCAAAGATGGTAAAACCTGCCTTGGCAGTGGCTGCTTCATCAAGGAGGCATCCAGGAGCACTCCCAAACTCCTGACCCTCAGTGCTGGCACCAACGGCACCCCCTTGAAGGCTGGTAGTGGAATCCCTAACCCCAGTCTGCTCCAGCTTAGGCATAGGACCTCCGTCTCCATCAGATTCAATTTCAATTGGCTCAGTGTAAGCCAACCCGCCACGGCTTGTAACGCCCAGCCCAGATCTTCCAGGGTAGAGTCGGACTGGCCGCCAACATCAGATATAGCTGGGTGCATATTGGTGACACCCTAGCCCGTGCCTCTGGGCAATCTGGGCAAGGGGGCACATACAGATATTAGATAACATCGGGGAGAGCACTGCCCCTTGGGGGCACTCCACAAACCAGTGGGTGCCTTCGGGACAGCTGATCCCAAAGAGCCACCCTTTGTCCCCGAACTTGGAGAAAGGAGACAAGCCATAGGTTCTTAATTTATTCTTTTGGGTTGTTCCCCCCCCCCCATTTGTCCTTTTGAGGCTGAACAACCTGCATCCCACTATTAAATTTTCACATGCTTCTAACACTTGCCAGATTGCTTTTTTAGTCACACTTGTTTATATGCATGAAGGATGGTTGCGAGTAATGCCGTACATGAAACCTACAGATAAGAACACTGTTCTGCATTATACCAGTTTTCATCCACTGTGGTTAATTAGGAATCTTCCCTGCAACTCCTTCTTACATATTCAGTGTAATACTACATCTGCCTTTGTGTATCATGCTGAATCCGAAACCTTGGTTCAGAAATTTCAACATAGGTATCCTATCAGAGCTGTTACATCAGCCAGGAACTGGGCCAACTGTAAACCTTTGAAGGATTTATTTACATATCACTCCAAGCCTCCATATTCTTTTCACTGCAATTTTCTCCACTTGCCTTGCAGATTAAGGGTATTATTCTTAAACAATGACAAACCTACTATTGGATTCACAAAATCTCACTCCATTAAGGACCTACTTGTACCAGCTGATCTTAAAACTGCGAACACTATGCCTATTTTGAAGGGTCATTACAAATGTAATAGATGTGGCAACTGTGCACCGGCAATTCAGACTAAAATTTTCATTCATCCTTCCACCAAAAAGGTTTTCACTTCGAATCACTTTTCTAATTGCTTCTCCTCCAATGTGCTTTATATCTTAATTTGTCCTCGTCATCTCTTATATGCGGGTGCAACTACACATCCTTTGAGAAACAGGCTTTCTGAACACGGCAAGTAAGATCAGGAATTGCAGTCTTCATGTTCCCTTAGTAGCCCATTTTATGGAAAGGCATAATCAATCCACTGACTTCAAATTTTTGGTTATTGATAAAATACAATCCAGACCCTATCAATCCCAGAATAGTAATCAATTACTGTTACAGAGAGGGGCCTTTAGATTTTTGCTTTGAGCACACACAGACTTACCGGTTGGATTTATCTGCTTTTGTATAATGTGGAATATTGTATTTGGATTGGGTTCTGGCTCATATTAACCCGGCAATTCAGACTAAAATTTTCATTCATCCTTCCACCAAAAAGGTTTTCACTTCGAATCACTTTTCTAATTGCTTCTCCTCCAATGTGCTTTATATCTTAATTTATCCCCGTCATCTCTTATATGCGGATGCAACAACACGTCCTTTGAGAAAAAGCTTTCTGAACACGGCAAGTAAGACCAGGAATTGCAGTCTTCATGTTCCCTTAGTAGTCCATTTTATGGAAAGGCGTCATCAATCCACTGACTTCAAATTTTTGGTTACTGATAAAATACAATCCAGCCCCTATCAATCCCGGAATACTAATCAATTACTGTTACAGAGAGAGGCCTTTAGATTTTTGCTTTGAGCACACGCAGACTTAATGATCGGTTGGATTTATCTGCTTTTGTATAATGTGGAATATTGTATTTGGATTGGGTTCTGGCTCATATTAACCTATGTCAATTGGATAGGTTTTTTGGTATGTTCTGCTATCCCTTTAAGGTTGGGCATCCAACTCATATATAAGTTCGGCTGATGCAACTGGCTCTTACTTTGGCCTCATTGTTATCGGGACTGCACAAACTGTCCTTTTGGACTCATACTGTGAGTTTGTTAATTTTTCCTGGTATCAATTTTGCCACTTTTTTATATGTTATTTTACTAACTCAGGGGTGTCAAACATGCAGCCCGGGGGCCGGATCAGGACCCTGGAGGGCTTCTATCAGCCCCCCCCCAGTGGAACTGGCTGTCTTCTGCTTCTTCTTCCAGTTCTGCTGCTGCTGTGTCATCATAGGTTTGCAGTTTGCAGCTTACAGATACACACTTGAACAGCATACTCAAGATTGCAACAGCACAGACATTTTGATGCAGTAATTCAGAGCAAGAGGTGGCAATTATCAGACACTGTTAAATAAACAAAATATTGTGAGAGTGCTAATGTTTTAAGCATGTTTTTATTTTAAGTTTTAAAAAAGGCCCTTTGTGTCTGTGTCCTTTATAAAGTTTATATCTCCGCTACCTGGCATTACATTTTATGACACACACGGCCCGGCCCAACAAGGTCTCATTTATGTCAGATCCAGCCTGCATAACAAATGAGTTCGACACCTGTACTAACTGGTCTGTATTTTACTTTTTATGTTACATATTTGCATTTTAATTCCTTCTATTAATTCCTTCTATATTGGCTGATAGCAACAGTAAGTTTCATGATTTTCTTTGGTGGAATGTGTAGCATTTTTTTTTGGCCCCCCGAAGAGAATTTTTTTATTGCATTTTATATAAGGACTACAAACTACAATGAAAATAGGGAAGGGGAACTACAATTAAGGAGAAATAAAAGGTAACCACTACTAACTAAAAACCCAAGAGAGGAGATAATCAAATTAGCTTAAGTATAAAGCCATCCCTTAAAACGCTAACAATTTTATGTACTTAGTCAGACATGCTAATGTAACTTTTAATTCTTAAATTTAACTGTTGGAAAGAAACCCCAGAGCATCTCAATATTAACAACAATATTTTCAAAGGCACAATTCAGAGTCCTTCAGCCTTCATTTTTTCTTATCCTGTCTTTTCCGCAGTTTGTAAGGACTTTTAGGAGCCGCCTCCCCTTTCTCAGAAAGAGAGTCCTCTCCGGAAGACCCCAAGTCCAGCTCGCCACTGGACTTACTGTCCTTCTCCTCTTTTTCCACCTCCTCTGGCTCTCCCAACTGGATTCACAGAAACTCCCGTGCTTTGGAAACAGAGTCAATCTTTTATTTTTTATCCTGAAGTTTGAAGGTTAAGCCTCCTGGAATTAGCCACCTGTACACAATTGCATTTGTTTGAAGAAAAAGAATTAAATCTGTATTTCTTTCTCCTTTGTCTTATTTCAAATGGGATGTCTTTCAGGATCCTGATTGTATTGTCCCCAATTTTCAAAGGTGACCTGGCTGTCACTCTCAGGATTGAATCCCTCACGTGCCTCTTCGAGAATCTCATTACTATTTCCCCAGGCAGGTTATTTTTCTTTATATATCCGGAATACGACCTATAGGCCACATCCATCTCGCTCATCAAAAATTCCGCCTTCAAATCTGTCACTGGGGCCAGTGCTTCACTCATCATTTGCTTTAGATTCTCGCCCTTAGTCTCCGGCTCACAAATCGCTCGCAAAGGCCTCACAGCTGATTGCTGAGTTATTATATTTTTGCATTCCCTGCGATAGGGAAGGCAGTGATCTAATTATTTTAAATAACTGAGCCAGGCAAGAGCTAGTGGATGCAGTGGCTGCCATACAGAATTCCTTCTTAGTGGCTTTCATTGCCACCTCATAGGAGTTCATAAACATCCTATAAGACGTTCTTGCAGCTTCGTCACTAGTCCACTGCCAAACTTGCCATCTCAGCTCCTCTTAATCATAATGGTCCAGATCCAAACGGGCGCATATTAAACAGCTGGACACATTAAACAGTTTTATATTGAGTCAGATAATCGAACTAGAAAGTACTTGAGCTCTTAGCTTCTCAACTTTTCTTAAGTTTCCACATAAAGTCCTCCGGGGGAGGGGTCTTAAATCTATATATACGTTATTTTTATTTTCTATTCTAGTATTCATTGCACCTATTCTTGAAGTCATTTAGAGTTCAATTGGCTATTACTTTGATCTTTCATAGTGGCTTTTTATACCTCCGAAAGAACTCAATAGCTGATTGCACATAGGTCGAAGAATATGTACCAACTAGTAATGTTAGGAATCTTGTTGTTTGTTGAAATATGAGGTAGGATCATTTAATTAAACAATCCTAGAATGATTTCTGGCAAATGATTGCTATCAGATTTGCAATTTGACTGGGTTTTTAAAAAGATATTGACTTCAAAAGGGTAAGAACTTCCTGGCTAACCTTGTGATGGCAGCAAACGTTGGAATGATAAAACTTTGGAATTCTCCTGGACCACCTCAAATTTCAGACTGGCTAAAAAAGATTTGTGACACAATGGGGATGGCTTACCACATATTACTTGCCTTAGATGGTACATTTAATACAGGCTCAAGTTGCCTTTAGTCTTCTCTGAAAACAAATTAACTAGACCCCTTTTTGGCCTCCCTCTAAGATTTCTCTTGACAGCCCCTACTAAGTATGATTGATACTCAGACAGTGTCATTATCCCAAGAGACAAAGCCTGCTTCCCCACTCGCTAAATAAGACACTTTCAATCCATTTAGCAACTAGATTTTACTGCATGAAATGGAAAAATCTATTTGCAAATGGTCTGTGAAGTGGATTGGAACTACATTATTTAACATGCATGTAAGCACCTCAGGTTTCTTGGGGTAAAATGATGTCCAACTGGTGTAAGAAATTCTATCAGTGGTTCTTACTTACAGGTTCTTTCCAGCCTGCAACATTCCATGGCAAAAAGTGTTGGGTAGATCCTTTACCTAATTCTACTCCTCTAAAAAATGAGTTACTGAATCTAAACATTGGAAACATCAGGCATGTGTATGTTAAGCGCTGTAAAGTTGCTTCCAACACGGTGACTCTATGAATTAACATTCACCAAAATGTCCTATCATTAGGAGCCATTCTCTCACTCTTCTCCTTTAATCTGAGATGTTCTGATGAACTTCTACCTCTACCAAACTCAACTTCTTTCGGCAACCAGTTCCTTCAATTTGGACAGAGTTCTTGATTATATTAAGAATTTCAGCATTCTTTTGTGAATTATCATGTTGCACAAGTTTCTTACTCATGGGGGGGACTTAAGGCAGTCATCTAGTCCAACCCCCCTGCTCAGTGCAGGAACTGCCTAGAGCATCCCTGCCTAGAGCATCCCTGGCAATAGATCAACCATCTCTTTTCCCACCTTGGGAGCCTACCATTTTTAGTGAACACTGAAAGCACCACCTGGTATGAGTTGTAAGCCAGGGAACTGGATTTGCAGTGGGTATACATATTTTCTAACATTTCCAAGACAGTTCCTTTCCCTCCCTCTCAAATCAAAATGCTGCAGCAAATCAAAATGTTATAAATATAATAGACCTTTCTATAAAGGGGTTTCAATTCAACCAGATGACCTGCAACTATTTAACCAATTTTGCATCTTTCTTTCTAGAATTTTGGCTATCAAGAATGTTCTATCAAAAGTTGGGAATAAAAGGACCCCCCCTACAACCATTGACAGTTTCATGCAGCAAACTGTTGAGTTGCTTATCGGGAGAAGTATTGCAGCTCCCTGTCTCAGACACAGGGTCAGAGAGAGCTGGAATGTCTGCATCTAGAACTTCAAAAGGATTCATGGTAGCAATAGAAGATTTTGGCGATTAAAAAATATAATCCAGTCTTCTTTGTTTAAACCATAATAGTTCTGGGGAATTATCCACAACTGGCCTCTTTTTACCCATACTTAATATTTTAATCAAAACTGGTTCAACTCAAAATTATTTTTATTTTATACCATAAACCATTGAACTGTCAGTTAACTTATATATACTTCCCTCCTATTAAGAATTATAAAAATTCTATAGAAGTCTATAAAATGTTTATAAAATTCTATAAGACCCTCAATAAAAACCCCTAATGCAGTTTCTCATTCCCAATAGAATAGAATGAACTCTCTTTAGTACCTTGCAAGGGGCTCAAATTGCAATAGTTGTATGTTGTTTCTGAAATTTTGAAATTAGCTAAACAGGCACCCATATGGCAACACATGTGATGATACGGTTGTGACTAACACAACGCAATAGGAAGAAGTAATAAATATATTTAAAAATAAGTATTTTTTTAAAAAAGCAGTGTTCCTTGTTGTTAAAGTAATAAAAATATTTTTTTAAAAAGCAGGGTTACTAGTTGTTAAAGCCTGGCTCAGATCTTTACATGGGTGGTGATTCTCTCTGCATGGTGGGCAAACTAGTAGGGGCTCTACCCTACCATCGTGTGCCTAAAGTAATGTGTGAGATGGGCATTTTTATGGAGCTCCATATGCATAGTGACTCCTTTCACATGATTCCTGCCGTTAAAAAACGTTGGGAGAAATATACCCCAAATTAGGGAATCTCACACATTGGCTTAAGTATGGAGCACCCATATTATCCATTACCTTTGGCACATTATTACTGTTATTGCTATTCATTCATTCATTCATTCCCCACCCTCTGTCACAAGTAGGCTCAGGGCAGCATGTGGGGGAAGTGCGTGTCCATTCCATGTGCAAATCAGTGTCTGAACTTGACATTCTTATCTGCATTACCAATTCTGTTAGAGTTAAACATCACTGACTTTATTTAAATAATAGTGGATGAGCCTGAAAGACACATTATGCTGAGATGTAGAAACAAAGTAGCCATTGAGTGCCAATTTCATTTCTTCATTTGTCTTCCATATTGTGGTAGATCAAGCTGGAGTGTATTATAATTCTGACACACTGTGAAATAATTTGACATTTTATTACCTGTGACAATAAACATTCGATTATTCAGCGAGTAAAGGAGAGGGAGAGAAGACAGACAGCAACAGAGAATCGGGACGAATACATAATTGCATTAACATTTTAGCTCTATTCTCAAAAGAGGAAGATATGCAAGTTTGCTTGTCTGTTTTCATTATGGGTGTTCATTTCAGCTCAAGACCATTTGCAGTACTATCACTAATTTAATTTCTGTTTCGAACTGCATCCTCCCCTCTTAGTACTTCATGTATAAAACAAAAAAGGAAATGAAAACTGAAGCAAATTTAGTAATTTGTTAGCCAGATCAAACATTTGAAATGTGGAGATAGGATCCCCCCCCCAACAAGTTGAATAATCATTTGTCTTCAGTCACAAATTCAAATTGAAATATTTAAGATCTATATTTTTCCAGTTTTTTTGTTCAATAATTCATATTTGCATACCAACAGACAGTCCCTACCATGCATATGTCATTTCAATTCTAATGCTAATGCATTGAAAGCAGAGAGAGAGAGAGAGAGAGAGAGAGAGAGAACACTCTATAAGTATTTTGCCGATTGCAACATGCAGCTAACAATGTTGGTTTTAAGCAGAACCGCCCAGCCCTGTTTGCAGGCAAGAAGAATCTCAGCCAGATCCAACAGTACCCAAGAACTGAGTTACATGATCAGAAGATCAGGGGCGGCCAACTTGCTTAATGTAAGAGCCACATAGAATAAACATCAGATGTTCGAGAGCCGCAAGAAGTGAACAAATATTACACACGTTTTTTTAATTGAAAAATAGGCAGATTTGCTTTTTATTAACATTAAATGAGACTGCCAAAAATAAAAACAGAAGGGATAAAAACAGATGTTGATAATGATATTTATTTGTCCAATGATATTTGTAGGCTGGGGGGGGGGGGCTTTGAGAATTCATTTAAAGTCAAAGTTGATTTCTTTCTCTGCCCCCCACACACACACCTCAAGCCTACCCGGGGGGGGGGGGGCCCGGCCGGGGGGAATGCGTGAAAGAGCCACATGAGGCTCCCAAGCCATAGTTTGGCCACCCCCGAGCTAGATCAAGATGGGCAGCCGTGTTAGTCTGTCTGTAACAGTAGAAAAGCGCAAGGGTCCAGTAGCACCTTCAAGACTAACAAAATTCGTGGCAGGAGAGGAGCTTTCATGAGTCACCAGCAGTGTTCCCTCTAAGCTGAGTTAGCGTGAGCCAGCTCACAGTTTTTTAGCCTGCAGCTCACACATTTTTGTCTCAGCTCAGGAAGGGATGGCTCCAGAGCAAACTAATTTATGCAGCTGCCAAATCGCTCACTCACAACTTTAGTGCCAGTAGCTCACAAAGTAGACATTTTGCTCACAAGACTCCACAGCTTAGAGGGAGCATTGGTCACCAGTGAGTCACTCCTACCCTGCCACAAATTTTGTCAGTCTTTAAGGTGCGACTGGACTCCTGTGCTTTTCTACAATCAGAAGAATTAGATTGTGCCACTTAAGACCACTGGCGGGTGTGCTTGTTCAGCTCTTCATCATCATCATCCTTTGCATATTGACCATGAGCATGTGAAGGAGAAGGTGGTACTGTGTGTTCCATGGCCAGGAAGAAAATGGCGACAACTCTCTACATCACATCTTGGATTATTATATCTACCAGGGCTGGCTTCATTCTTTACTTACCACACTGATCCAATGCTGACCATAAGCTCTATATACAGAGTTCTAGGAGTACCAGTGCTAGGAGGCAACATCAGGGTAGGCTTTAGCCTGTACGTCCTGTCTGTTGACCCACCAGGGTAACTGGTTGGTGACGGCGTAATACAGGATGCTGGACTACACAGACCACTGGTCCGATCCAGCAGGGCTTTTCTTATGTTCAGTGTTCAAGGAGATCTTGCAGAGGGAGTACATTGGCAGAGCACCTTGGGCAGGCAGCAGTGGCACTGGTGCAGGAGGTAAGGACAGGTGCAAGCCTCACATGCTGCCATCTTCCTTGTCACCCCACCACACACACACACACACCAGTTAGGTTCCCCAAGAAGCTGGAGGGAGACTTGGTAGGCTGAAGGCAGGGCTGCCTGGTCCCTTCTGGCAACTGGTGGGAGATGGGGAGGGGACTTACTGGGAGCAGCAGGGAGGCCCATCCAACGTGCATTGATGTGTCTGCATTACTGCCTATATGACCCAGAAGTGATAGCATTACTTTCAAGATGCCAGGGTGACACTCTAGTATTTGGGCAGACACTCTATGGTAAATTTGGCTTCTACCGTAGAGCTTTTGCCCAAATATCAGAGTGTTGCCCCCAACTTCGTGGAACTGATAACATCACTACCATGTCATGTAGGCAGTGACATAGGCACGTTGCTGCATGCAGGACTATTTTCACTCTTGGGGAGGGGTAAGTTTCCCCTGCCAGCCAGCTGATCAGTGGTGGGGAGGTGGGGTCTGGCACCTGGGGAGGGGGTCCTAGTTCTAGCAACCTAGCTGGAGGAAAGCTTCAGATTTCCCCAAGTGGAATCGTTGGATACAATGGATACAATTTCCATTTCTGTTAGAGCTCTGGAAGAAATGGAAATGCAAGAAAAGGACCACAATAGCTGCTTGTACTAAGTCAGGTTTATTGTATCCACACTTGCGTTTCCACTTGTGCCAGGGATTGTGCAACCAATCCATGGTTTCGAGAAGTCAACCTAGCAGCTTCTTCATTTTCAAAATGGCTTCCTGAGGTACGAAGAGATCGTTGCAGGCGTATGCCATTATATGAGCAAACTCAAATGGTAGTGGGAAATGTTGCACAAGATATTGCTCAGTCCCTTCCACAAGTGGAACTATACTCAGTGGATTTCTTTTCTGTTTTCACATTGTTGAATCCAACTCTATGTTTACTTCCATCCTAGGGACCAACCACTGAGTTTGTAGCTGAGTTAACAGGAGAATACCTAGTTTCACCAGTTCCATTAAACCCAAGACTCAAAGTCCTGGTATTTTCTTTTCAAAGGCCCCCTTTGAACAAACATATTTTCAATTTAAATTGAGGGAAGCTGAACAAACAGTGCCTTTAATAATGTCAGCCAGATTGATAGAATAAATGAACAGGCCTCTCCTTATTTGGATAAACAAGTTAGATGTTTCTCATGAGAAAAATGAATCAGAAAGAGGATTACTCTTTCCTCTAGTGGTTTGTAGTGTAAAGGCTATTGGATTAAATTAAATTCGCATCGTTATGACAATGGTTTAAAACCAATCATCATTGGTATGGAATGTTAGCAGTTATGCATTCCATATCTATCAAATTCATTCAGTAGCTAGAATGATTGTGGCTTCTACTTATAACAGACCCTGCCAAGAAATTGTTTTGCAGATCTTATGAATTATTACACAAAATGTTGAGTGGCAAAATGTTATTCTGACTTGGCAGATTATATTCATAATCAAAATAAGAGTATCCTCCGTAATTTATACTACTCAGAGTATGTTTTCTAATGATTATGGCCTACCTGCATTTATTTATTTGTCTCACATTTTTCTCCAAAACGTTCAGAATTAGTGGCAGACTCCATTCACATTTTATCCCCTCTCCAACACAAGCTTGGCCCAAAATGTGCATGGAACTTGAATAACTTCAGGATCTGCTGTTCTCTTATGGTTAAAAGCCTCCTTTTGGTCTCAGACCGATATTTATGAATACCTTCTAAAGTCCTTTACTTAGCAAAATAAAGTCAAAATCTGTCATTGCAAAAATGGAGCAAAATGCTAAATTGAATGTGTAAAGAAAAAAAAGAGTTAGTGCTGATGAAGGCTAGCAAATAATTCTTAGGAAAAGAATGAGTCAGAAAAGAAAACCCAGAAGGTTATTGCTTTAGAATATTAAACAGGCAGCATATAGATTTTTGAACAATTTAATGGTTTTAATTTGTTGCTACTCATAAAAGAACAACAAATCATCCTGAAATTAAAACCCTTAATAGCTTTGACTCCTATAAAACATGGTGAGATTGACTTCTGTGTAAACATGCATAGGTTTGGGCTATGCCAGATTCATCGGTAGGCTGGTGCTGTATGTAATATTTTAGCTGCCTAGATACTTTAAATATAAAAACTTGTTTCATTTTTTACAAAAAATGAAATGAAACTTCCCATTACACTAATGAGAGAAAATGGGAAAAAATATGATCAATAAGATGAAGCATTCCATCCATGATATTTTAAGCCTCTTGAGTGCCATATAATTTTACATTGATTTTACATTGCTGCTCATGCGGGCGGGTCTCAAAATTTAATGTGGAAATAACACTGGATTCAGAAGATCTCCAAATGTAGCAGAAAGCTGGAGGTGTGATGTTATGAGCTCTCTATGAATTCCACTGCCCAACTGAAGGTCAGTTCTGTTGGTGCCAACCACATATATGGGGTAGGAATAGGGGTCATTTCCTGCAGGAGCGCACAGGAGCGGAGCTCCGGCAGTAAAGAGCCCAGGGGGCGGGCACATGCAACAAGCCCCACCCCCTGCTCCCAGCAGCCCTCAGTCAGAGCAAGAAGCAGCCAGGTAACCTGCAGAGCCCCCCCCCGGCCCCCCGGTCCAAAACAGTCCAGTGGAACCTTTAAGGCCAGGTTTTATTCAGGTACAAGCTTTCCCTCCTCTGCGAGGACAGATCTGCACGTTCCCCCCCCCCAATAGCAAGCAATCCAAAACAGTTCAGTGGAGCCTGAGCAGTGGGTGTTGCCTTCTGACACACTTCCGGTGATGTCAGGGGGTGTGGCATATGCAAATAAGTTATGCTAATGAGCTCCTGCACCTCTTTCTCTACGAAATGACCCCTGAATAGGAAAGAGGAATTCAAGAGTCAGGGTTCAATTAGAAATAGGGGATTGCAATATCACAATGCACTCTGCCAACCAACTGCTGGGGATGTAAATATAGACTTAATCCATCAAAGAACAAGGATCATGGCACATGCAGACAGTCTGCAGGGTGGAGAAAGTTTCTATACATGGATTCTTCCTGGACCTTAGTAACTGGAGTCTTGATGTGATGCCAAGTCAGAATAACATTTTGCCACTCAACATTTTGTGTAATCATCCAAGACATGACACATCTATCCTCCACTCATAATGCATCTCAATGGTGCTGCTATAGCACTGAAGTGCTGTATCAGTTTAGCATTATAGCACTCAATTTAGAACGTGTTTTTTTTAAAGTCCGAGGAAGATTGTGTGGCAAAACAGGGCGGGGGAGAAGTGGCATTGTTTGAAATGACCATAGTGCTTCAGAGAGGGCTCGTGAACAGAAGGAAATGTGCTGTATGAAACCCCCCTCCCTGTATCACTTTACTCAAAATCGGGCCCACAAGTAATAACATCCGGTTTAGAACTGTAATGTGAAAAGGGCCACATATAGTAATAGGGAATAAAAAGGTAAAGGTTCCCTTGCTTGAAATCCAGTCGAGTCCGACTATAGGGTTGCGGTGCTCATCTCCATTTCAAAGCCGAGGAGCCAGCACTGTCCAAAGACATTTCCGTGGTCATGTGGCGGCATGACTAAACACCAAGGCGCACGGAACACTGTTACCTTCCCACCAAAGTGGTACCTATTTATCTACTTGCAATTTCTTGCTTTCGAACTGCTAGGTTGGCAGGAGCTGGAACTAGAGATGGGAGCTCACTCCATCATGCGGCACCTGGGTCTCGAACTACTGACCTTCCACAGCCTGCAGTTCAGCATCTTAACCACTTGAGCTACCGAAGCTCCAATAGGGAATACTATGCCATAGATTAACTTGATCTTGGAACCAGATTTACAGTTAAGGACCTCTTCTAGCTTCTTCTTCTTTTTTTTTTAAATTTTAATACTACACTCTTCTAGCTTCTTCATGGCTGCCCTCCCCAGCCTCAGTTTCCTTCCAGTTTTTTGAGTGCAGTCTCCCCTTTTGGTTGATGACTGGGGCTATTAGCTGAGCCCCCGCATGCTACCAATAGAGGCCACCATTGTTATGAATGAGTCACTGGGATATGGGGTTGAACTTAATGGGCTCAGTTACATTCTCTTTTACTGTAGCAGCACAGCAGGAGAGAAATGTGACCTCTGAGTTATGACCTGGCAACCCTACGAATATGTATTACTGTTTCCGCAACTTCTTTGCCATTGGACCTCAATGAAATTAAGTCAACTGGGCCAGTAACCTTAAGGCCCATTGATGGTGCCTTCTTGGTGTCAGCGTCAGGGCTCTTTTTGTAGAAAAAGCGCAGCAGGAACTTATTAGCATAATAGGCCACACCCAACAGCAGAAACCCATTAGCATATTAGGTCACACCCCTGACAGCACAGCTCATTAGCACATTAGGCCGCACCCCCATGTTACCACACCCGCCTTTTGCTTGTTATTCTGTTTACGTTGTCGTCAAAACCCAGGGCCTTTTTTTGTAGCAGGAACTCCTTTGCATGTTAGGCCACACACCCCTAATGTAGCCAATCCTAATGAGTTTCTGCTGTTGGGTGTGGCCTATTATGCTAGAGTCCCTGCTGGGCGTGGCCAACTTGGGAGCCAGCCGGAACTCCATTCCTGTGCGTTCCTGCCCAAAAATATCCCTGATCCTATCCATCTCTCTTTTACAGAGGTGCTTATGAAAGCCTGTCAGGTAGCACAATGGAGTTACACAAGTTACTTTTGAGGCTACCTCATATTCGAATCTTAGATTGTGCTGCACTCTAGGTCCAGGCTCAGTGCTCTGGAATCAATCTTGTGAGCGCTACTATTCATCCCCATATAATTAACTATCAGAAGGCAAAGATGGTAGCAAAGGTCATACTTAAGCATGGAGTTATCTAACGGGATTCAATTAAAGCATTGATTGCATCAGTGGTAAAAAAAGAGAGAGAGGAAAAAGAGTTAAGGCTCAAGAAACCTTGCCTCCTTAGTCTCCTAAGTGTTTTAATTAGGCAAAGCAGGTGTCTTGCAGCAACAAAACGTTCCCGCTCAGGAATGGAGACACAGGCCTTCCCGCCATCATAAAATTATCTCCCCTTGTTTATACATGCTAATTATGTAAATATTATGTGATCTCATTTATCCTTGCAAATTAAATAATTGTTTCGGTGCTGATTGACGCTTCATCCCATTGAACCACAAGTCTGGTGGTAAATGAGAAGCTCAGTTATCAGGCATCTTTCAAGTGCTTATTTATTTATGGAAATCAGAACCAATTCACAGTCCAGACAGCATCAGAGGAGGCACAAGGGGAGAAAATGCAAGATGTGCCCAGGAGATGAATGCACAAGCTAAGGAGAAACCAACAGAACGCCCTGTAATCAAAGGGTATTGTCGGTCTGCCCCTAAGCTGCTAGAAGAAAAGGTACTGATCTGTTCTATGTTGACACAGATGATATTTAAATCATAACATTATGGTACGAATAGGTTTAAAATGATTGCAAGGAAGCGAAAACTATGTAAACTTGCTGCCATTAAAGGGAGAGGGAAAGGGGGTCATTAAAAAGTTGGCAAGCCCTGTTTTCTGCTGTTCTCATGGTGGGCTGCAGTTGCTGTAGTGCGGGGACCTCTTTAAAGCAAGCATTATGCCATCTGCTGAAGCATACGAACACCATAATACAGTAATTGCCTTGCTGGCTGCATCCAGCCAGTCCATAATTCCATTTCAAAAAGTAGAATGAGGGGGGAAATGGAAAGAAAAAGAAATTGCCCCTTTGGTATGCATACCTAGTACATGAGTCTATTTAACTGCTTATCACAGCCAGAGAAGCAATGTTTTCTGAAGACACGTAGTCTCAAACAGAAGGGGGCAAGGGGTGTGTGCGGCTGCCTACCTTACTCTCTCTGGATGGTGCCCAAGCCTATCACGGTAAACATCGCTGTATTTTGAAGGCATTTTCCACCCTGCAAGTTATGTTGATAGTCATCTCACGGCGGTCCCCTAGGAGACCCCTGTGATCTCAAAGACCAGCATTGTGAAGTCAGCTGTGATGTCACATTTGGTGCCTTTCACAGTGACAGAGGCAGGCTAGAGAACCATGAAAGATGGAGCAACATCACCTGAGGGCTACACCATGGGAGAACTTAAACGACCTGCCAAGAGAAGGCAGAGACACCCCCTCCCCAGTCTGAGAGGTGGTACGGAGCTGGGCAGGTGAGCAGAAAAAGCCACCTCTCTACACGGAGAGATGCGGGTGCCGAGAAGGGAGAGGAATCAAGGCTATGCTGGAACAGCATGGCTGAAAGATGAAAAAGCTTCTCCTTACCAAAATATGCAGGGCCGGCCACAGCTTATTTTGCACCTTAGGCGAGGATCCCTTCTGGCACACACACACACTCACCCCGTGCACCCACCACGGCTTGGACCCGTTAATTGGATCTGTACCCCAGACCTCCCGTTCCCCTGGCACCCATGCTCTTAACACTACTCACTTTTGCAACTTTGCCCGCTTTGCGCATCTGGCTTCCACCAAGGAAGACTCTGCAAAGAAAGGCAGTCGCGGTCCCAAACAACCTCTGCTTCTCACTTGCCTTGACAGTTCCTTGCTGGGGTTGCCATAAGTCAGTTGCAACTTGAGTGTCCTTGTGTAATAGGCCTCCTACTTAGGTTCTTCTTTGACTCAGCTGAGTGACCCTTCTGTGCCCAGAGGGCTAAGTTCTTTGGTGGAATTGGTGTTCCTATCATCAGAAAGATCATAACATGTTTAAAACTCAGTAGTGTTTGCAGCTGAACCAGGACAGTAAAAGTGGAGCTTACCTTCTGCAATAAATTCCCACATCTTAAGAGCAAAAAAACCCCACCAACCTGTGGGAACTATTTTGCTAGATTTTGGGGTAAGGGACAAGAATCCTGGGACAAGGTCTGGATCTTTGGAAATACTGAGGTGTACTGTGACAGATGTAAGCTTTGCAGTACAATAAAAATCTGTGTTTGGACATGTTCAGTACTAGCATTTTAATATTCAACACCCTTAGGAGCAAACTAGAACAATAAACACTTCT
>NW_015167647.1:129840-140283 GCF_001447785.1 Gekko japonicus
CCTGGCACCCATGCTCTTAACACTACTCACTTTTGCAACTTTGCCCGCTTTGCGCATCTGGCTTCCACCAAGGAAGACTCTGCAAAGAAAGGCAGTCGCGGTCCCAAACAACCTCTGCTTCTCACTTGCCTTGACAGTTCCTTGCTGGGGTTGCCATAAGTCAGTTGCAACTTGAGTGTCCTTGTGTAATAGGCCTCCTACTTAGGTTCTTCTTTGACTCAGCTGAGTGACCCTTCTGTGCCCAGAGGGCTAAGTTCTTTGGTGGAATTGGTGTTCCTATCATCAGAAAGATCATAACATGTTTAAAACTCAGTAGTGTTTGCAGCTGAACCAGGACAGTAAAAGTGGAGCTTACCTTCTGAAAGAAATTCCCACATTTTAAGAGCAAAAAAACCCCACCAACCTGTGGGAACTATTTTGCTAGATTTTGGGGTAAGGGACAAGAATCCTGGGACAAGGTCTGGATCTTTGGAAATACTGAGGTGTACTGTGACAGATGTAAGCTTTGCAGTACAATAAAAATCTGTATTTGGACATGTACAGTACTAGCATTTTAATCTTCAACACCCTTAGGAGCAAACTAGAACAATAAACACTTCTTAAATGTAGTTTTGAAAACAACATTTTGGGGGGATCTACACATGGAGCAACAGTCTTGAAATTGTTAGCATGCAGGTGGAAGTACATTTCCAAGGAAAAACAGCAAAGGGATTTTCCTTTAGACTCACAGACATTTGTGCAAGAAAATCCAGTAGCCTGAACCCATATTAATCTTCCACTAGAGTTTGGCCTGAAAAGGCACTATAGGTTCACTGCCTCGGGGGGAGGTGGATGCTCCTTCGCTGGACGTTTTCAAATGGAAGCTGGACGACCATCTTTCGGTTATGTTGTAGGGCTATCTTTCAGCTATGCTCCTACAGAGTGCAGGGGGTTGGACTAGATGACCTGCAAGATCCCAACTCTAACATTCTTCTCCTCCTCCTCCTCCTCCCCCTCCTCCTCCCACAGCAACAGGTTAGGCTGAAAGCCAGTGACTGTCCCAAGGTCATCCCATGAGCTTCCACGGCAATGGGGGGGATTTGAACCAGGTTCTCCCAAATCCTAGTCTAACCACTCTGCTGCACTGACTCACTTGGTTGTCAGCAAGGCCCATGGTTGCCTCTGCTGCAGCTTCTCGAATCCTAAGTGTTGGAAGTTGCTATAGACATTGAGAACCCAGATGTTGTAGTCTTGTATCTGTTGAATCACTTTATAAAGTAGAGCTGTTCACTGCAATATGTCTTGAACCCAGTATTTAATATAAACCTACTTGTGGAATGGGTTGCCAGAGGTGGTGCGGAGAGTGTTTTTCCTCTGGCAAGGTTTCATAAGCTCTGTGAGGCAGGCAGCATTGTTCCTGTCAGCTGCCAGAATTTGGCTGATATTGGAAGAAATTGGACTGAAGGGCTGTGGTTTTCTGTTCTCCTCTGAGCCCTTGAAGTTGAGGTTGGTGCTTTATCGAATTAAGTGACTAGGGACATCTGTTGTAGACAGGGGATATTTGTTCTGCCTTATAGAGCTGTTGTTTATGTGGTATTTTAACGACTTTATGTTTTTTTGAGATAATTGGTGACTTTCTGTGTTACCTGGCGTATCCGTTTTAATTTTTGCCAGTTGCTTCATACTTTGTAAAACCAGGATTATTATTTTTTCTGCAGAAAGATAGATACTACAACTTGCACTAATGGGGAATCAGTCTCCTCTCTGTCTTGGAGTAATATACATAACTTTTTTTAACAATTGCATCATTTGTAGTCCCCCTTTCTCACAAGTACTCAAGCTGCATTACACATATTGAGGCAGTGCAATCAACAAAGCAACTGATGACCAAACCCAATAACGAATGCATGAGGATTTTAGAAAGTCTGGAACCACCAGGAAGAAAGAGAAGCAGAGCATAACGATCCACACGACACATGAAGCAGTGCAGAGATTGCATAATGGTCTCCTACTTATAATAAGCTAAAACACAACAGTATAGACCACGGTCCCTCATCATTTATCCAAGCACATTTGTAAAGCCGTTTTGTTCAGTGCAAACCGTACAGAAAAGCCCCCTTGAATAGTTCAGTTCTGCACCATTTGCAGAAAGCCAGGAGGAGAGGGGGAGCTTTCCTCACCTCCTCAGGCAGGCTTGTTCCCCAAGGCGGGAGGAAGCAGAGGTGTCCGGGCAGCGGCTGGTTTTGCCCATCGGCAGGCTGGCCTCTGCTGACTTGAGTGGAGTTGTCATGGGGGAGCATAGCGGAAGAGGCAGTCCTGCAAATAACCGGGGCCGAGGCCGTGAAGGGCTTCCTGTGTGGTGGCCAATACCTTAAACCGAGCAAAGTATCAAATGGGCAGCCAGTGGAGCATTTGCAGAATGGAAGTAAGACACACGCTCCATCTACCTCCTGCCACTGGCTGAGCTGCAGCTGGAGTTTTGGAGCTGATTTTGAGGGAGGACCAAGGTACAGTGCATACAGTAGTTTAGTCTCGGTGTTTTATGTGGTGTGAATCCAGGTGGCCAGTTAAGCCAAATCAAGGTAAGGAGACCATCTTACGGGCTGAGTTGAGTTGGCAGAAAGCCTTTTTTGCAGCTGCATTAACTTGCTTCTCCAGTAATAAAGCTGGATCCAGTAGGACCCTAAGGCTTCTGACTGAGACAGCGATGGAGAACATCGTCATTCAAGACCTCTGCTTTCTCAACCAGCATTACCTCTGTCTTTTTTTTGGGGGGGTGTTGTTTTGTTTCACTTTTAGCCAGTTAACCACCACAGTGAGGCAAGGATTAGGGACCCCTACTGCATCACTGGAGAAGATCCTGATGCTGGGAAAGATTGAAGGTCAAAGAAGACAGGGACGGCAAAGAATGAGATGGTTAGACAGTGTCATAGATAGAACATGAAATTGAGCAAACTTCAGAGGACGGTGGAAAACAGGAAGGGCTGGCGGGATCTGGTCCATGGGGTCACGAAGAGTCAGACTCGACTGTGCGACTGAACAACAACAACTGCATCACCAGGAGATTTGTATAGATATAGATAGATCTGAGTATCATCAACATATTGATGACAACAAACCCCCAAACTATGAATGATTTGTCCTAATGGGGGATAGAACTGCACCCTGTGAAACCCCATAGGATAGGTCCCACACCGATGAAAACTGGTTTCCAATAGCAACATTGGATCCAGGAGGAATGATCTGAAACAGTTCAGTGGACATCACCTGACACCTATTTCTGTCCCATGCACGTCAACAAGATGGCATGATCTACTGAATTCAAGGCTGCAGATAAATCTAATGAAAGCAATGGGGAAGCTTGGCCTTTGTCTACACTCAAACAGGTCATTGACTAAAGCTTGCAACGCTGTCTCTGTCCCTTAGCTCACACAACAACAAGCATTGTTTGGGAACTACATCAAGAACATCAGAAGAGCCCTGCTGCACCATGTTAGCCGAATTGCTTTATTTACAGCAATTGGCAATTTATAAATGGGTTCTTGCCAATTTATACCAAGGTCCTGATCCCACCAAGGGTTTCCAGTAAAGGATTCAAGGCTGGAGTGGTTAAAATAGATGCCTTTTACTTAAAAATATATCTCATACAAACAATACTGATGCACTCACACGTTCAATCAAGTCCCAAGAGTTACAGTAGGAAATAAGCACAGTTGCATTAGCAGGTAGGGGTGATGACAGGCGATACTTATCTGTCTTGCAGCTTGGTTGTTCCATGGAAGAATGGAGGGGAAGAAATGGAAAACAAAGGGAATTCACACATGACCAGAACCAGCCTGAACATGTGGGCAGTAGAGGCAAGGGTTGGGGATAGCAAGGGGGACTTAAGAGGAGTAAAAGCAGACAGGGGTTGTCTTGGGGGGAGTGTTAGCTAGGAGAACTGGTTTCCTCCTTTTATAGGGGGGTCCAAGAGATGGGTGATAACTGTGCCAACCTCTTGACCCACCTACCTGTTAGTCCATCCCAAAAACAATCCTATTGGTTGCATGTGGGAATGGGAGTTACCTAAGATGGGTGGCCAATATTGTAACCTAAAACCTTACTCTAAGTATGGCATCTGGACAGGTGTGAAATCTAGGCGTCAGGATGCTCTATTGTAGTGCTGATGAAGCTGGCCAGTTTCTTTGACAATCAAGGCCGCGGTCACACAGACCTCTTACTGTGCAAGTTTTCCCACAGTTCTTCTATCCGCGACATTTTATATCGCTTGGAGGTGGTCAGGAAATTCCAGCTCAGGAACAAAGCAGGCGATGGGTAGTACCTGACCACAAGCAGCTCTGTCATGGGGGCTGTCTTTACCTAGAGTTGTTGTTTCATTGCTCACAATAATGGAGGTTTGTGCTTCTTCACCAGGCTGGGCAACTGTGTAGCTGAAACCTTATTTACATGTAAGGTATGTGCAGGCACCCTCTATGTGTGGCATCACAACAGGTGACCTAAAGTGTACAGCTTTCTGAGCCTATGTATATATGCACAGTCCATTGTGTGTAGCAATAAGCAGTCCATAAAGCAAATATCAGGCTCTTTCTCTTAACAACCAGACCAGCCAGGGTCCATCTAGCCCAGCATCCTGTCTCACACAGGGGCCAACCAGTCCCTCTGGACAGTCAACAAAAGGGTGCAGAGGCCGAGGCCTTCCCCTGGTGTTGCCTTTTGGGTCTGGGATTCAGAGGATTATATCATGGCTTTTAAAATACTGTTCATTGTAAATACATTTCATCTTTAGACAGGGACAGGCAACTAATGAAAGGTACCGGGCTTGTTCATCCCTTTGCCCCTCTTATCTCTTACACTTGTATGCTTTCCACAAGCTCAGAATTTAATATTCTCCTTTCCACCCACACAAGCACCAATCCCCTCCATTCTTCCATTTACCTAGTTTTGTCTTTGTCTGGCCTTCTCTGCTTCCGCAGCCAATATTGTGATCTGACCTATTATCCCCCAATCCTTTCCTCTCTGACCCTGTTCAGGATTTGTATTTTTCACCCTTTCTGCTGTCTCCTGAACCAACTCGGCTGCTTTATTTTGCAGCCTGTGCCAGGAGACATGGCAGATTACCATTGCAGCCTACACACCTTATGCAATTGCACACACAGTAGAAACATACAAAAGAAGTTCTAAGCAACAATAAGAGAACTGAATTCATCAGTGTAAGATGGCATATGCCTATAGAACACTGTTGGGGCTTCAAATACTGTTGGGGCTTCAGTACTGGATTTCTGGTACTCTCGAAGTGAGGTTTCTACCAGCAGCCAAAGGCTGGGCTAGTTCTTTGAAATCAATATGGAAGCTTAGGGGTGCAAGCCTCCAGGTGGGACCTGGGGATTCCCCCCTCTCCAGACTGCAGAGGTCAATTCCCCTGGAGAAAATTCATGCTTTGGAGGGTGGACTCTGTCACTGGACCCCACTGAGGCCCCTGCCCTCCCCAGGTTCTCCACCCACAGACCTCCAGGACTTTCCCAACCTGCATCTGGCTATCCTAAGCATCACCCTTCCTGACCACTACAGCTCCTTGTCATCTGGGCCTTTTCCACCCTACCCTTCTCTCCAAAGTCTCTCCTCCCCCCAAAAAAACACCAGCTTCTAGCCTTAGCCAGGGCCGGCTCACCCGCTAGGTGAACTAGGCCTTCACCCAGAGCACGAGCTGGCTGTTAGGTCGCTTTGCCACCTTACCACCTAATCCATTTGTGCATAAGCACAGAGGGACTGGATCCAGCAATCCATCCATGGAAGCTGGCTCTCGGCTACATTCCCCTCACCTAGGAGTCCTTTCAGACCTTGGGAAAGTCGGCTTCCATAATGGGAGGACCTAAGGTTGCCAAGGTCCAGGTGGGACGTGGAGTTCTCCTGGAATGACAACTGATCTCCAGGTGGCTGCTTTGGAGGGTGGAGACTCTGGCATCGTACCCAGCTGAGGTCCCTCCCCTCCCGAAACCCCGCCCTCCCCAGGCTCCACCCCCGAATATCTAGGAATTTCAAAACCCAGAACTGGCCACCCGAGTAGGACCTGCATTGATTAACAGCCACACAATTGGGTGGGCTGCATTTGGAGGTGGAAAGGGGGTGGCATTTTCCTTCAGCTTCATCTGTCAGTGGAATTAATATGGAAAACCAGGCTTCAGCTTGAACATGAAGGTTCATATTCACTTTTGTTGAACACCTGAAGATACCTTATACAGAATTAGACCATCGTTCCATCAGCATTGTCTACTCAGACTGGCAGACAATCTCTAGGATCTCAGGTAGATGTGTTTCACATCACCTACCACCTGGTCCTTTAAACTGGAGATGCCAGGGACTGAAACTTGGGCCTTCTACATGCAATGCAGTTGGTCTACCACTGAGCCATGGCCCCTCGGTTGGGTAACCCCACCCCCAATTTCATACCAAGCACCAAGACACTTTGCTTTTCAAATAGAACCAGAATAGCCATAGAATTCAATAACATCCTCATAAAATAGTCTTGTTTCAAGTGGGGGAAAGGCTGAATAGCATGTGTGTTACCATTAGGTTGAGAACTCTTGCCAGATGTGGACAATACATATTTTTAAAAGCCTGTGCTGTGCAGTTGCACTCTTAGAAACACTAGACCTCTGATCCAGATGCATTATCATCACAAAAATATTGTGAGCACACCTTAGTTCTTGCAATATCTTGGAACTTCTGCCCCCCCTTTCCCACTGGACTTCTTTCCTTTCCTTTTCCTCCTCCTCCATCCACAAATATCGCTGTGTTTTCCCCTTTTCCAGGTGAGTCATATGCACACATTTGTTTGTATGCAAGGCTTGTATCCAAAACCTTGCCTTCAATAAAATATTAATACATTTTAAAGAAGATGCAGTTTGTATGTGTCTATGCCAATATTTAGAAAATGAGCTCCCCACTGAACTGCTATTTTCAGTGTTCTTAGCAGAAAACTATTTATACCACGAGTTTTGCCATTGACACTCCAAATATTTTTTAACATAGCAATCACTATTTTCCCACTTCGGCTTCATTAACACCAACATTACAGAAGTCATTTGAGAACAGAACTTTCCAAAAATGCAACCTAATAGTCAATCTGGTGTGCTCCCTGACATTGAAACCAAACTATGAAGTATTTTTTCCACTTAAAAGAATCCATTCTAGTTCCATTATATTTGTATGCATGTAACTGACCCATCAACATGAAAGGCACAAAAAAAGGGAAAAGAAAGAAGAGATTTTCGACTGGTTTTTAAAATGTTCCTTATTAAAGTTTCTGTCTTATTTTCTAGGACCATCAAATAAAGATTTTTTTAAAAGATTTAAAAAAAACCTTTACACTTACTCTTATCATAGTAAAATGAATTTGGGGTGGGTGTTCAGTTTTCCGCAAACTCCTCTCAGTTCTATTGGGAATTGGGTCAGTAATTACAAGCAATATAGAAGAATGCTTATTTTTTTATTTTTTTAAAAAAAACAGTTTTAAGAGTGTTAGGTTTAATAATTGCTTGGGGTTAGGGTTAGAGTTGCCAGCTCCAGGTTGGGAAACTCCTGGAGATTTTTTTGGGGGGGTGGAGTCTGGGGAGGACACAGGGGCCTCAGTGGGGCACAACGCCCATACAGCCCACCCTCCAAAGCAGCCATTTTCTCCGGGGGGGACTGGTCTCCCTAGTCCGGAGGTGTAATTCCAAGGGATCCCCAGGTCCCACCTGGAGGCTGGCATCCCTGCCAGGGGTTGCCTAGTAGGGGTTCCTATAGGCTAGCCCAATCTCATCAGTTCTCAGAAGCTAAGTAAAAGCTCTGGTTGGTATTTGGATGGGAGACCCCCAAGGAATACCAGGGTCATGACACAGAGACAGGCAACGGGAAACCACCTCTGAATGCCTCTTGCCTTGAGAACCCTCCAGGGCTGCTGCAAGTTGACTGTGTCTTGATGGGTATCCCAGCTCGGGACTGGAAAGCCGCCCCGGGGCCAGGTGTGGGGAGGCGACACCCTAGCTGGCTGCAGAAGGGGCCAAAGAAATGTGTTGCTGAGGGAGTGGCGGTGGTCCTGGGTGTGGAGAGGAGATGCCGAGTCCACCCGAGCCACCACCCCTAACAGGAGAATGGCGGTTTGCCTTGCGAGGATACCTGACCGGAGGCCTGGAGGTGGGCACAGGCCGGGTGGTGGGGGAACCCGAGGCAAATGCCAGAGCTGGGGGAGCAAATGGAGCCACCGGGATGCATTTGCCTCTGACCCAGAGGGCCATGGCCGGGCATAGCACTCTGGCAGCAGGAAGGAAACTCACCAGGATGGCGGCAGGGGAAGGTCCAGGCAGTGGCAAAGGAGCCAAGAGCGGCAGGAGGGAAAACAAGCCCCCCCTTCAACACGGTGAGACCCCAGCGGGCTGGAAGAGGGGCGGTGCCACTCTGAGAAGAAGGAGACAGCTCAGCCAATGGGGCAAGGGAGGAGGAGGAATGAGGGGGGGGCACCACTGGAAGGGGGGAGGTGGAAACAGGGTGGAGTCGAGCTGATGGCAGGAATAAAAGGAGGCAGAGACCTTGAAGCTGGGGGGGGGATATGGAGGCTGACAGCTGCAGAAGGCGAGAAAGAGGGCTTACGTGCAGCAGCACAAGCTGGAGTGAACAGTCGTGGAGGTGACGTAACCCCATGACCAATGTTCCCTCTAAGCTGTGGAGTCTTGTGAGCAGAAATTCTACGTTGTGGGCTGCTGGCATTAAAATTGTGAGCAAGTGATTTGGCTACTACATAAATTAGTTTGTTCTGGAGCCCTCCTTCCTGAGCGAAGACCAAAATCTGTGAGCTGGAGGCTAAAAAACTGTGAGCTAGCTCACACTAACTCAGCTTAGAGGGAACACTGCCCATGGCACCCCTGTCTGAGGCTTCAAGGGCACCCCTTCTGAGACTTTTTCAGCACGGTGGAGGGCGCCGTCACAAAGGGGGATCAGGCGGAGCCCAACAATGGAGAAAAACGTCTAACAGTGCAATCCTGGGGGTGGGGGGCTGGCTGCTACACCAGCATATCACATAGCTACACCAGCGGAAGCAGGATTTCAGCCAGGGGGCACACCCCGGCACTGCCGTGCCAGCCCCAGCTGCTGGTGCAGCCCCAGTGACCTAGGCCCCTGTGCAGCAGGGAAGTGGGAGGGCCACGGACTGTGTCCAGGGCTGCCAGCCTCCTGGTGGTGTAAATATAATGGTCACACAGTGAAAGCACGTTTTAGCCGTTGTGCTGTGTAAAGAAATACAAATGGATCTGTAAAGTCCTAAAGATAGTCTTACTGAAAAGTTGTAGTATAAATAGCTAACATCTCAGCTAACATCTCACCTAAGCCTGCATTTCAAGTCAACTAGGAGTTTTGTAGACCGTTCTGCATCATTTAATAGGAGGTTTTGTGAACACAGCAGGTTCTTCTGGAAAGTGGTTTGAAGAAAGGAAAGCTGAAATGGAGAGAACCTGGGCATTCGTCACCACTGACCACTCCAGAGAAGACTTTGGCTGTACAGGAAAAGAGCGTGGCTGTATTCCAATGTATTGAATTGTATTTGAAGGTTTTGGATGTTGGAATTTATCTAAGGAGTCCCGTGTGGGTGCGGGCCAGTCCCCACTGGCTGCAAGCACTTAAAGGTGGTGGACCCCACATGCTTGATCTCCAAGTGGCAATGCCACTTGGAATTCAGGCACGCTGCCAGCAGTGGCCCCTCTCTCCCTTCCCTCTCTCAAGAGAGAAGAGAGAGGGGTGGTTGTGGGTGTTCGGGCTTGGGGGCGGGGCTTCCCCCACCGGCCAGCTGGCTGGCGGCAGGTTGAAACCCCCCCCAAAAAAGTGGGTAAACCCCGCCAGACCAGGAGGTCTGGCAGCCCTAGTGAAAGAGCAACCCCGCTCCTTGCTCTATTCAGAGGCTCTTCCAGAGACGAGACCTATGAAAGGAAATGCTGGAGGGTGCTGCAGCCCTGAACTCTATCCCAGCTCCACTGGGTTCTGCCACTGATCTTATTAAAACTGGTCCTATCCCATCACATTCCCCACATTAGTTGGTATCTAATATATTCAGTTCCTACTTCCCTTAATGCACTCTACAAATGGAGAGAGAGGATATGTTATCTGGTTAAATTAATGGAGCCACAGCATACTGAGCTTTTAATAATTTCCTGACTCACCCTCAGTTCCTTGTTGAGTAAGTGATAATGTATATTTGCAAGGGCATACATTATGTGTTCTACTTGCACTGTATAAATGTAAGTGCACATTCCTGAAAACTTAGAGTTATATGCAGTTCATTTTGTTCAATACCTGCATCACATAAATATAAGTGCTCATTCCTGAAAACTTAGAGATATATGCAGGCCCCTGGGAAACTCAAAATCTGTTTCTTTGTCACAGGAGTGGGCCAGTTAACGATTGCATTTATCTTTACTGCATGTGGTGAAATTTTCC
>NW_015167648.1:0-3798 GCF_001447785.1 Gekko japonicus
TTCTCTGGGTGGTAGCCCAAGTCCCTTGCTAAGATTCTCTCCTACTGTGAGAACCTTGGTCGGTTTTTTTTGACCTTATAAAGAGTGTGGGAGTAGTTGAACGCTCGGAGCTCACAAGCTCTGCGTCCTCCTTCGTCGAGACCGGAAGCTCCTCCGGCTCTGTCTAGTTTCCAAGATCTGACAAGATTGAGCTTGCCTGGCCTATCCAGGTCAGGGCAGGGATAGGATAAGAACATACGAACATAATAGAAGCCAATGTTGGATCAGGCCAATGGCCCATCCACTCCAACACTCTTTCACACAGTGGCCAAAAATACCAGGGGCCATCAGGAGGTCCAGCAGTGGGGCCAGGACACTAGAAGCCCTCCCATTGTTGACCCCCCCCAGCACCAAGAATACAGAGCATCCCTTGCCCCAGACTGAGAGTTCCCATCTATACCTTGTGGCTAATAGCCACTGATGGACATCTGCTCCATATGCTTATCTAATTTCCTCTTGAAGCTGTCCATTCTTGTAGCCGCCACCACCTCCCGTGGCAGTGAATTCCATGTGTTAATCACTCTTTGGGTGAAGAAGTACTTCCTTTTATCCGTTCTAACCCGACCGGTCAGCAATTTAATTGAGTGCCCACAAGTTCTTGTATTGTGAGAAAGGGAAAAAAGTACTTCCTTCTCTACCTGCTCTATCTCATGCATAATCTTGTAAATCTCGATCATGTCACCCCTCAGCTATCATTTCTCCAAGCTAAAGAACCCCAAGTGCTTTAACCTTTCTTCATAAGAAAAGTGTTTCAACCCTTTTATCATTCTAGCTGCCCTTTTTGGCACTTGATTTTAAAACTTGATTTTAAAATTTGCCCCTAAGGATTCTTTGTTGGTATATATTGCTGTCCTTTTGAGACAGAAATCAGGAGGGATCCTTTAAAAAGAATAGCAAATCCTAAATTTCGATTTGGAATTGGTACATTTATTATAGAGTAGTTCAATTGGCTTTGGTAGTCAAGAAAAGGCAAGCTACAACTGTGTCTAAAAGCTGAACAAACTATTTTAATGGTATCTAGTGAAGGGGTTGACATGTTTTTCATGGACTGTTATGTGTTTTTAACACTATTACGTTCTTTCTTTTTGGTAGTTCTTTAGGTCCCTTTGGTGTGTCCTAATTGTAATGGTCTTTGGCCTTATACAATAAATGTTATGCTATTGTGTGGCTAGATTCAAACTGGAAAAAGGAAACAAAAACGTATGAAGGGATCAGCCATTCTGTCAAAATGTCCCTCAAGGGATCTGAGAGACTCTAAACATCTAGACTCAGAAAGGGTAAAACACAATCTTTTTTACAGGGAGGCAAAACCCCCCAGCGATCCTCAGAGGATTTTTTGCATTGCTAATATTCTACCATTCCTTTAAAAATGGGGGGGGCGGGGAGAGGAACAGCAAACTGTTTGGAAAGTTGGAGGCAGAACTCAGGCAATATGCAGCCAGTGGATAGGGAGACCCTCTGAATGACAGATCATTGAGCCAACTGATTTCTGAGCGTGTTGGAATGTTCAAGGGAGTCCATGACCAAAATAGAATTATACAAGAAAGGGGACCCGCGAAAATCATGGGGGGGAGAGAAGCGGGGGGGCTCAAGAGCGGACCGTCTTTCTTCCCAAACGGAGATGGTGACTTACTCGAGAGGAGACCTTCCCAGGATCTGGCTGCCGGAGCGCAGCGGTCCATCCGAAGCCCCCTCCCCTCACCCCATTCAGAAGCAAACAGTTCAGATTGGGAACATGACGAAAGCAATGGTGGCGGCTGGGAAGCAACAACTATTCCCCTTGTGTAGCAAGCCAGCTCTCTCTAGCTTGAAAACGGGAGAACTCTGCCTGTGGGATTTCAGCCTGTCCTGATGCAGGCGTTCAAAGCAAAGAAAGAAGCCCTGCCATGAGGGGGAGAAGCCGGCAAACCGGGCGAGACTCTCTCTGCGTCTCGGTCGCACGGCTCTATGACCCTCTCACCCTGCCGGTCGGAAGCCTTGGTCTGACAGGCCACTCACACCGGCGGGGAAGGAAAGGCAAGGAGGCCTGCGGTGGAGCCAGATCCCGACTGGCCTCTGATGCGATCAGCGAGCGCCGCTAGCCTGCCCGAGTCGCTGAGGAAGGCCGCGGCCAGGAGGATGGGCAAAGCCCGGGAGAGGGCCCCCCCCGTTTTGGGAAGCGAGGAGCTGCCGCTGAGGAGAAGCTTCGGGCCAAGGAGGGGGGAGGCTCCCCCCGACCTTCTGCACTTGAGCTCCACCTCAGAGCCTCAGCTGGGCAGGGGCACGGCCAGCCCGGCACCATGTGCTGGAGGCGCCAGACGCAGGCGGACTGACTGACTGACTGACTCAAGCCGTGGCTTCCTCTTCTCCTTCGCTTCCGAGAAAGAGCCAGCCTGGCCTGATGGCCACTGAGGTGGCAGCGGCGGTTGCCCTCGTCCCCAGCTCGGAGGGATTTCTACTGGCTCCGCTCTTTTGTAGCGGGAGGTGAGCGAAGAGCTAGCTGCCCTCCCGCTTCTGGTCTCGGAAGGGTGTGTGTGTGTGTTAGTGGGCGAGGCAGCATCACACAGGGAAGAAGGCGGCGGCGCGGCGAGGGAGTGTGCAGAGCATTCCCTGCGCATGCGCAGGGGATGCTCTGTCAGTTTCGGGGGGATTTAAATATCCCCCCGATATTTTTTTAACAGTTTCAGATTTTTGTGCACACCTGGGGACCGCCTCACGTGCGCACAAAACTCTCCCTCCCCCCCAGGTCCCCCCATGTGTGGATTTAAGCATCCGCACCAGGGGGCGACTTGACAATTAGATATATAGATATATATAAGGAGAGATAAGACATAACAGTTCAGCATCCTGCACTATGGTGCTGGAGAAGACTCTTGAGAGTCCCTTGGACTGCAAGAAGATCAAATCAGTCAATCCTAAAAGTAATCAACCCTGACTGTTCCCTGGAAGGCCAGATAATGAAACTGAAGCTCAAATACTTTGGCCACCAAATGAGAAGGGAGCACTCACTGGAGAGGACCCTGATGCTGGGAAAGATTGAAGGTCAAAGAAGACGGGGACGGCAAAGGATGAGATGGTTAGACAGTGTCATAGATGCAACGAACATGAAATTGAGCAAACTTCAGAGGATGGCAGAAGACAGGAGGGCCTGGCGTGATCTGGTCCATGGGGTCGCGAAGAGTCGTACTCGACTGTGCGACTGTATAACAACAAATCCTGACTCACACAGTGGCCAAGCAGTTCCTTTGGAGGGCCAACAACAGGTATAGAGGCCAAGGCCTTCCCCTGATGTTGCCTCCTGGCTCTGGGATTCAGAGGCTTCATGCCTCTGAATGTGGCTAGTAGCCACTGATAGACCCTGGCTAGTATCACCCTGGCTAGTAGCCACTGATAGACATGTCCTCCATGGATCTATCTAATCCCCTTTTCAAGCTGTTTATTTCCGTGGCCATCACTATGTTGTCTGGCAGGCAGGGGATTCTACACTGTGATCACTCTCTGTGTCAAACACACTTTCTGTGTCAAGTAGCCCTTCCTTTTGTCTGTCCTGAAACCTCCTGCCCATCAGCTTCCTTGGATGCCCTCGAGTTCTGGTCTTCTGGAGAGGGAGAAAACTCTCAACTCTCTCCATCCTGAATCAGAAAGAGTCACTTAAGGACAGAGGCAGCAAAAGGTCATACACATGTGCTTGCGGGCACACACACATCTCCTCCGCAGGCAATTCCCTCTCTCTCTTGGTTCCCCCCAGCCCCCCCCCGGGATGCCCCCCTCCCCCTCCCG
>NW_015167648.1:4227-72606 GCF_001447785.1 Gekko japonicus
GAAGGAATGACCGGATCCGCGGGGGGGGGGCTTGAGTGTCAAGGAAAAGCATGGAGAAGAGGGGGCTGGCTTTTTCATTTTTTGGTAAAGGTAAAGGTTCCCTTGCTCGAAAGCCATACGAATCTGACTCTAGGGTTACGGTGCTCATCTCCGTTTCAAAGCCGAAGAGCCAGCGCTGTCCGAAGACGTTTCCGTGGTCATGTGGCCGGCATGACTAAACACCAAGGCGCATGGAACGGGGAGTTAAAAACGTACTACCCGGACACAGTGTTCCCTCTCGACTGGGGGGGAGGGTGATGATGGGTCAAGACAGAGGAGCAGCGGGAGAAGGGGATTAGGAGGGGGGAGAGGAGAGACCCCCGCCTCCTCTGCTTCTGGCCCCAGCAGGCCTTTCCTTCCTTCTTTCCCCACCTGGCTTCCAAGCGATGCAGCCGTGTCCCTTGGTGTTTGGGAAACTGAGGAGGGAGAGCCCCCCTGCCATCCTCTTGGTCCTTCTCCCTCTCGAAATCCTGGTCCTCAGGACTGTGGGCTGCTTCTCTACTCTGCTCCGTGTGTGGAGAAGAAGAAGGTGGGGGGTTGCCTCCAGGCTCCCCCCCTCCATGAGTTGCAGGATCTTCCCACCGTCACCAGTGCCAGGGACTGGTTGGAAGAGGAGAGACAAGGCTCCCCATCCAGCATGCCTTGAAGACCTCCGTCTCTGACCTGGTTCATACGAGCAGAGACAGTGGCCACGACCACTGTTCCCTCTAAGCTGAGTTAGTATGATCCAGCTCACAATTTTTTAGCCTCTGGCTCACGCATTTTTGTCTTCGCTCAGGACGGATGGCTCCAGAGCAAACTTAATTTATGCAGCAGCCAAATCACCAGCTCACAACTTTAATCCCAGTAGCTCAGGAAGTAGAATTTTTGCTCACAAGACTCCACCGCTTAGAGGGAGCATTGGCCACAGCCTTTCTTGCAGTGCTAGCTTTTACGTGTGGGGTGTTTTTGAAGATGCCAAGAAACATTCCATGCAAAGAAACACTGAATATGATTCTATGATTTGTTGTTGCCGAGTTCAGGGCTGCAATCCCCCGCCTGCCCCCTTGAGCCGGGCAGTTCTAGTTCCTCGGGGCCTTCCCACCCCATGTCCTCTCTTCAATGTGTGGAGCAGGCCGGAGAGCTTTGGCATCCCTCAGGAGGGAGGGAGTTGTGCCATGGCTTCTGGCAGGGGCAGGGGCTGAACCCCCAGGAATGGACTTGGCAAGGGCAAGAGGACAGATGGCCAGAAGGGGAGGGGGTCAGATGGACAAGGAAGGTGCGAACTCCCCCCCCCCCAAAAAAATGGCTTGGGTGTGGGGGAGAAACATCAGGTCAAACTGCCCTGAGCTTTAGTAGATACATTCTAGAACCTAAAATTGTGTCCCAACCAATGTTCCCTCTAAGCTGTGGAGTCTTGTGGACAAAAATTTGACTTTGTGAGCTACTGGCTTTAAAGTTGTGAGCGAGCGATTTGGCTGCTGCATAAATTAGTTTGCTCTGAAGCTGTCCGTCCTGAGCTAAGACAAAAATGTGTGAGCTGGAGGCTAAAAAACTGTGAGCTAGCTCACACTAACTCAGCTTAGAGGGAACACTGGTCCCAACACTTATCCAGAGACAGGTTTACTTCAAAGGGCTGGCGCAGAAAATCCCTCCGTCTTTCCTTCTCTCGCTCCCAGGAAGTGGCAGGAAGACACCACTGATGCCTCCTTCCCCGTCTCCTCTGTGTGGTGAAGGGAAAAAAGCTGCCATGAAGCCTTTTCAGGTAACGGGGGGAGCGTCTCACTTTTCACTTGGTCCAGGTCATACCCTATCTTGGAGATGGGAGAATGAAGAAGAAGAAGAGATTGGATTTATACCCCGCCCTTCACTACCCAAAGGTGACTCAGAGCGGCTTACAAACTCCTTTCTCTCCCCACAACAGACACCCTGTGAGGTAAAAGCAGAAGAAGAAGAGATTGGATTTATACCCCGCCCTTCACTACCCAAAGGTGACTCAGAGCGGCTTACAAACTCCTTTCTCTCCCCACAACAGACACCCTGTGAGGTAAAAGCAGAAGAAGAAGAGATTGGATTTATACCCCGCCCTTCACTACCCAAAGGTGACTCAGAGCGGCTTACAAACTCCTTTCTCTCCCCACAACAGACACCCTGTGAGGTAAAAGCAGAAGAAGAAGAGATTGGATTTATACCCCGCCCTTCACTACCCAAAGGTGACTCAGAGCGGCTTACAAACTCCTTTCTCTCCCCACAACAGACACCCTGTGAGGTAAAAGCAGAAGAAGAAGAGATTGGATTTATACCCCGCCCTTCACTACCCAAAGGTGACTCAGAGCGGCTTACAAACTCCTTTCTCTCCCCACAACAGACACCCTGTGAGGTGGGTGGGGCTGAGAGAGCTCTTGACAGAAACTGCTCTTTTTCAAGAACTGCTCTTATCAGAACTACGGCTTGCCCAAGGCCGTAGCAATCCTGGTCACCAGCCTGCAGGTGGGCCAGGAATTGTCCTGGAATCTCCTGAATTCAGCGATCAGGGCATGCTCCGTGGCATGGCATCCCGCTGAGTCCCCCCCACCCCCAACTACATCCTCCCCAATACCTCTCCAAATCTACAAGAGTTTTCTAAGCTGCAACAGGAAACCCTTTGGAAGGCTGGTTTTGAGTCTGCAGATAACTCCTTGGCCAAACCAGAAAGGTGTTTGTGTGGGGAGAGGGGGGATGATGTTTTTCTCAGGAGTCCTGGCAGAATCCCAGTTTGTAAGACACGACCCTTGGGAGACGGCCCCTCTCCCCCAGAAAATAGAAAGACCAGAAGTTCCAGAACTGGCTGTGGGATGAAATGCATTTCAGGGGAACCAAAGGATGCTTCTGTCATCCCCTAAAGCCCTAGTTCTTAGTTGAGAGGGATCTGGTTGGAAATTCAGGTTCTGTGGGAACGCTGGGAGCCAGTATTGGGATACGATCTTTCGTGATGATTTCCTCCTCAGGAATTGGAATCCAGGTGTTGTCTAGCCTAGATATACTCTGGGCGTGGGGGTGGTAAAAATGGCCAGGGACGTTTGATCAGTACCTAGGATATAACTCTGTTTTCAGTGTCCTTGGAAGTTCGTACAGCAACCCTATATAAGACATTAGTTGTCATGTCAAGTCATGTTTATTAATACGGTCAAGCGACCAGCCAATAGAATGTTTCCAAGAATAATAATAAAATACACAATAAATACATAAGTACCTAGTAAATACATACATCAAATATATATAAAACCTTTAAACGAATACAGGAACAATACAATATATCATTGAAACACACCAATACAATGCTAATTTATCATCAGATCACTATCTAAGGTATAAGCTTCCTCTTTTTAAGGGCCAGAAAGCAAAATTTTGCCACAGCTAAAGATATCCTCTCTATCCGGTCTTCCAGCAAAAAAGTTATAATCCTTAGTTATTTTATGGTCTTTGCTGCTGATGTAAACATCAGTTGAGTTGGTATACGGAAACCAAGAAAGGAGGAACAGTGGCAGACGCAGCAGTGCTGAAGGCAGGGAGCAGAGGAGCTACCAAGTCCAGGCTTGGTTTAGGGCTCCCAAATCTCACCAAATCGCGGTGGGGGATCTGCATGTCTTTGCAGAATCCGTGCCACGGGGACGGCGAGATGCGTTGCACCGCCATCGCCAGGACATGACGCTACAAGTCGCTCTGGCAACGGGGCTGTTTGGAGCCCCATTGCCAGAGCGACGCGTAGTGTCATGTCCTGGAGACGGCTGGTGCAACGCATCTCGCTGTCCCTACGTACCGGATTCTGCAAAGACACATGATCCCCCGCCGCGACTTGGCAACCCTAGCTTGGTTATCTATCAGAAAGCTGAATGCAGTCTGGGCGGTTGGCAAAAAGTAAAGTTTGAGGTTCTGCAGCCCTTGGAGAGTCACATTCACAGTTTTCATGCAGAGAGTATTTTGGACTCCTGTTTTTCAGGGGAAAGAGTTGTCACTCCTCCCCAAATCAGCAGATGTGGTATGTGCTATTAATGTAGAGAAAGAGAATGTGAGTTTGGGGGGAGGGGAGGGCCTGTGGGGGGAACCACCAAAAAGGAGGCCCGGGGGGGGGGGGGGGGGCTGGGTCTCCTTGAGAGAAAGTAGATGCTTCTTAAGAAAAGCTGCCCCAAATGCTCATCAATCGGATCTGGTTGCCAGTGCCACATTATTTGGAATGATTGCCTTGATCAGTCCACCGTCTCTTCCGAAAACACGCTCAGGATGAGTTTGGCTCTTCGACTATTCTTGCCTTCCGGGAGACCAAGCTGGCATTCATCAGAACTGAGTGCCTGGGAAAGAGGGAGACTCATGAGGATCCGCAGACTGAAAGGGATTCTAGAAGAAGCAGATGTCGTTTCCCTTTCCTTCCCTCACCTGGCCAGTCGTCTGCCTCGCACCATGTTTTTCTCTCTTGGTGACACCTGCAACGATCATCCCTCCCTCATGACTCGTGTGCTCCCGCTTTCCAGCACATGAAAGAAAAAGAAGCCTCCTGCTCTGTCATTCCTGTGGTGATTGTCTCAACTGATTTGCTCCTCTCTCTGCTTGGAAGCAGCTCCTCATACTAACTCGTGACCACACCAGGAGGGCTTTGACCAGTCTTGCCCACCGACTGGCAGCCCAAGTGGGGATGGCATTAAAAGCCTCTGTGTTTCCTTCAGCACCCGAGAGGGCAAGCCCTGGCCTTCCCACTGGACTAATATCTGCTTGCTTTTGCGTAGACAAACGTTCCTCTCCAGAAGGGCCTTCCTCCCAGAGGTCCAGCATGCTGTTCCCTTCTGTGTTGGGGGAAGGAGGAGGAAGGCAGAGCAGAGAGGAGGCTGGTCGTGCCCTGTGAGTGGTGGCGCCCCACTCTGTCCCCAGGATGAGCCCAAGGAGAGCTGGGAAGGGAAAGCCTCAGGGCTCTGATCCCCTCCTGGCGGTTGTTGTTTTTTCTCATGGATCAGTTTTCCAGTGCTGGAAAGAACTTCCTTCTTCTTCTTCTCCCAGGGCTCCATGTCCTTTGAAGAGGTGGCCGTGTATTTCACCCAGGGGGAGTGGGCCCTGCTGAGCCCAGCTCAGAGAGCTTTCTACAAGGACGTCATGCTGGAGAATTTTGGGAACGTGGCCTCTCTGGGTAAGGGTCCCTGTCTCCTTGTTGCTGTGAGCTATGGCTATGACTCCTTCTCTGTTCATGGTAAGGAAGGCACTGTTGAGGAGGGACATGGTTAGGCTCTTTTGATAACCTCTGCCACCCCGTCTACCGCCCTGGCCAGGATCCAGGGTTCTCCTGACACAGCGGGGAGGCCCTGCCTAGCAGTCCTTCGACCACAGGAGAGGGCATCAGAAGAGGTGCCAAGATGTACCTTGGAGCTGGGTGACCTGAAGAGGGCCGGGTGACGTCTACTTATTTTTACTTATTTCTACTTATTTTTAGTCCACCTTTTTCACAGGGACTCAAGGTGGATTACACAGAATGAGTCAGTACAATTAACAAAATGGGACTGTCACGACTCAGGTGGGGGTGTCACCTGACGCTGCCACCACTCTGGATTTAGGTTCCCTTGATAAGACCCAGAGCACCCTCCCAAGACCTTCAGACCTCCCTTTAGGCCAAATAACAGGCGTGAGGACCAGGCAGAGTGAAACAAGGAAAAGGTTTATTTTATAGGAGGTCAAACAACAAGGTGCAGAATAATAACAGTAAGTGGGTGAAAAAAAAAAGAAATAAAATGCCCTAACGCGTCTTAATTTACTTTCCCTAGCTCACCATCTGCAGTGGCCTTACACTACTCACCCCTCCCTCAGGATGAGGGTTTTTCCCCTGCAGCAGCCTTCTTTCTGGCTCTGCCCTCTGGAAGAAGAACAACTCTTCCTGTTGCTCCAGAACTTTTATTCCACGCCCTCCTCTTTTCCTATTGGTCCATTTTGGCTCCAAAACCTCCCAGGGGCTTCTGGGAGTTGTAGGCCCAGCCTCACCTACTGCTATGGGGGCGGGGCCACGGCCATACAAGGGAAAACTATGATTTCCCCTTGTATGGCTGTGGCCCCGCCCCCAGCGTGCCTGGCGTCCTCCTGTCACTTCCGGGTGACGTGTGTGCGCCGCGCGCACACAAGACGCCGGCCGGGAGCCCCCCGCTCCTGGCGAAGATAAACTTGGCAACCCTAGCCCAGATCATGACAGGGATATTCAATAAAAAAGGCCATAGGTTTAATATTGTAGAGGTCTAGAACCAGGCAGAAGTATAAAATGTAGTCAAGTCAAGTAATTTATTGTATTTAGCCATTGGCCGTTACAAAATACAGCAGAGCATTCATAAAACGTTAGAAACGTTAAAATACAACCATTAGTGACCAGGTTAAAATTAACTACTAGTCCGTGGTAAAAGAAGAATAAAACAGGTTTGATCACCATCAAGTAGCCTGCCCCTTAGATCTAGACTTGGATGCTGCTAAAGCAAACAGGGAAACTCTATGGGATAGATAAGCATCATTATCGGACAGCAGGAACACAGTCTTCTTGGTTTCTGGGAGTGCCCTTGCAGACCTAATAGAATTCCTGCTTAAAATTTCTCTCTTGGAGTGTTGTAAAGCAGACAATAGAGCATATAGTGAGGATTCTCCACCTCTGGCAAACCACAAATGCAGAGACATTGCTCTTTTGGAGTATGTGAGTAACGACCAGCCAAAAGAGCTGTTTTCATGGTTTGGAACCACAAAGCTGTAAAGGACACTCTGAGGTTATAGTTAGAGATATTAACTAGGTAACTTGACCTGCAGTGGTCAAATTTGCAGTATTTATACCAGGGAGCCACTTTAGATTTCAGAATCAGAGAACGATTGATCAGTGCATCACAGGGCTTTTTTTGTAGAAAAAGCCCAGCAGGAACTCATTAGCATAATAGGCCATACCCAACAGCAGAAACTCATTAGCATATTAGGCCAAACCCCTGATAGTACAGCACATTAGCATATTAGGCCACACCCCAATGTTACCAGAAGTGTGGTAATCCAGACACACCCACCTTTTGCTTCTTATTCTGTTTACCTTGTTTGTTGTCAAAACCCAGGGCTTTTTTTGTAGCAGGAACTCCTTTGCATGTTAGGCCACACACCCCTAATGTAGCCAATCCTAATGAGTTTCTGCTGTTGGGTGTGGCCTATTATCCTAATGAGTTCCTGCTGGGCGTGGCCAACTCGGGAGCCAGCTGGAACTCCGTTCCTGTGCGTTCCTGCCCAAAAATAGCCCTGGTGCATCAGCCTCGTATATCCAGTCCCTAAGATGTGAATTCTCAGCTGAGACCCTGAGAAGGTCGTCTGGAATAGTATATCTTTGAATGATAGTATTAAGAAAGTTAGAATGGCTAGGGTCTTTACCAAAATGGAAGTTGCCTGATCGATGGCTTATAGGAATGGAGCTCGGAGGCGTGTTCTTTTTCCAGTATTTTATAACCGCCAGGTATGCCCGGGCCTTCACTGAGGGAAGTCCCAGTTCAGCTCTCATTAAAGATGTGGGAGTACCTCTGGGCAAAGCTAGAATTCACCTCATGTTAACATGACACATTAAGCACTGCAAAAAATGACATATTGAGATCATGTTTAGAGTAAGCTATGACGCAGCCTAACTGTTTAGGAGATATGAAGGCTTTCACAGACAGAGTTCATTAGCTGTTGTAGATTTCCCGGGCTGTACGGCCATGGTCTTGGCACCGTAGAACCTGACGTTTCGCCAGCAGCTGTGACTGGCATCCTCAGAGGTATAACACAGAAAGATGGAGTACTCTCTGTGTCAAGGTGAGAAGAAAAATAGTAGGCAGGTAATTTATATCTACTCAGGAAGGTGGGGTAGGGCTGAATCATTATCTTGTAGGCGTTTCCCAGGCTGTGACATGCCAATGTCACATGTGAATGTCTTCTCACATTAACGCAGAGAGTACCCTTCAAGGCAACTCAGAAACTCCAGGTGCTACAGAATGCTGAAGCTCAGATGTTCTCAGAGGCTAGACGGATCATACGCATGACACTCATTCTGCACTCAGTGCCCAAGAGCTACCTGCCTCAATTCAAGGCAATGGCTACTCCATCAAGGAGACTGACTGTGAAGAGCTCCAGGTAGATCTCCGCAGATTGGGTGAGTGGGTGACAGTGTGGCAAATGAAGTGCTGGCAGGGCTATTTTTGGGCAGGAACACACAGGAATGGAGTTCCGGCTGGCTCCCGAGTTGGCCACGCTCAGCAGGAGCTCATTAGCATAACAGGCCACACCCAACAGCAGAAACTCATTCGGATTGGCTACATTAGGGATGTGTGGCCTAACATGCAAAGGAGTTCCTGCTACAAAAAAAAGCCCTGGGTTTTGACAACAAACAAGATAAACAGAATAAGAAGCAAAAGGTGGGTGTGGCTGGATGACCACACTTCTGGTAACATGGGGGTGTGGCCTAATGTGCTAATGAGATGTAATGTCAGGGGTGTGACCTAATATGCTAATGAGTTTCTGGTGTTGGGTGTGGCCTATTATGCTAATGAGTTCCTGCTGGGCTTTTTCTACAAAAAGAGCCCTGAGTCCTGGTAAGTATAGGGTGATGCCCATTGGGACGAGACCGCTTCCTTCTAGCTGTCAGGAGTTTTATCTTTTCCCCCATGGAGCAGGTCAGGCCAGGTTGAAGTAGCTTTTCCTGTAGTCTCCAGGAGTTTCTTCTAGAAGTCCTTCTTGTACTTAATTCCTCTGAATCTTTGTTCCCTTCCCAAAATCACCTCTCTGCCTGGGGGGTGGGGGACTGGACTATCCCACTGGCTCTTACTAGACCCATGAGCATTTCTTAAAAGGTGGCTTTAGTGAGGCTGGAAAGCAGTTGAATTGACTTCTCCCCTCCAGACTGTTCCCTGCAGAGAGACAGACACTTTTAAAAAATTGCTGGGGAAGGTTTTGTTCAGTTCAAACCCTAAAAAATAAAAATGCAGCTCTTCAGTTGCCTTATTGGGCCTGGAGGGATAGAATCCATCTAGCTTGGAATTGCTGGATGCGTGTGCACAGAGAAGAATGATAATCTTGTATTTTTTTCTCCTGATGAAAGGACTTGTGGCTGCCAAACCTGACCTTATATCATGGCTGGAAGGAGAAGATGAACGCGATGGTGAGAAGTGAATTTAACTGCTGACACATTGATTGGGTCGATATGCGTTCAAGTCAGGAGAAAGAGGTTGGGTTTCTAGATGACTGTGCCATGGAGCAGATGGTCACAGAACTTAGCAGGGGGAGGCAGTCCTGGACTTGGTCCTAAGTACTGCTCAAGAGCCGGTAAGAGATTGTAAACATGATCGCACCAATTGGGAACAGTGACCATAATGCTATTAAGTTTAGCATTTATGTTAGTAGGGAGTTGCACAAAAAGACCAATACGACCACATTAAAATTTAGATGGGGTAAGTTCTTTAAGAACATAAGGGAAGCCAATGTTGGATCAGGCCAATGGCACATCTAGTCTAACACTCTGTCACACAGTGGCCTAAAATACCAGGTGCCTTCAGGAGGTCCAGCAGTGGGGCCAGGACACTAGAAGCCCTCCCACTGTTGTCCCCCCCAAGCACCAAGAATACAGAGCATCACTTGCCCCAGCCTGAGAGTTCCTATCTATCCCTTGTGGCTAATAGCCACTGATGGACTTCAGCTCCATATGCTTATATATTTCCCTCTTGAAGCTGCCCATGCTTTTAGCCGCCACCACCACCTGTGGCAGTGAATTCCATGTGTTAATCACTCTTTGGGTGAAGAAGTACTTCCTTTTATCCATTCTAACCTGACCGCTCAGCAATTTCATTGAGTGCCCACAAGTTCTTGTATTGTGAGAAAGGGAAAAAACTTCTTTCTCGACCTGCTCTATCCCATGCATAATCTTCTAAACCTCGATCATGTCACCCCTCAGCCGTCATTTCTCCAAGCTAAAGAGCCCTAAGCGTTTTAACCTTTCTTCATAGGGAAAGTGTTCCAACCCTGTTATCATTCTAGTTGCCCTGTTCTGCACTTTTCCCAACACTATAATATCCTTTTTGAGGCGTGGTGACCAGAACTGTACACAGTACTACAAATGAGGTTGCACCATCGATTTATACAGGGCTATGATGATACTGGCTGATTTGTTTTCAATTCACTTCCTAATAATCCCCAGCACAGCGTTGGCCTTTTTGATTGCAGTCGCACACTGAGTTATCTATTACGACTCCAAGATCTCTCTCTTGGTCAGTCTCTGCCAGTTCAGACCCCATCAATATTTATATTTAGGAATTTTGGCTCCAATATGCATCACTTTGCACTTGGACACATTGAACCCCATTTGCCATGCCTGCCTGGTTAGGTTTGGTGTAGTGGATAAGTGCGCAGACTCTAATCTGGGAGAACCGGGTTTAATTCCCCAGTCCTCCACATGCAGCTGCTGGTGTGACCTTGGGTTAGTCATAAGTTCTCTCAGAGCTGTTCTCTCACGGGCAGTTCTGGAAAGAGCTCTCTCAGCCCTGCTTACCTCACAGGGTGTCTGTAGTGAGAAGGGGAAGGAGTTTGTAAGCTTCTCTGAGACTCCGAGTGAAGGGCAGGGTGAAATCAAATCTCCTCCTCTTCCTCCTCTTCTTCTTCAAAGCAAGAGAAGTAATAAAAGGTAAGAAGGATTCCTTTAAGTGGTAGAAGATTGGTCCAAGTGAGGTAAATAAAAGGGAGCGAGTTTGGCAAATAAAATGCAAGTTGGTGAAAACAAAATCTATGGTGCAGCCTCGTTTGGAATATTGCACACAGTTCTGGTCACCGCACCTCAAAAAAGATTAGCGGGATGGAACACCTTCCCTATGAAGAAAGCTTAAAGAGGTTAGGAGAAAAGATGTTTGAGAGGTGACAAGAGGTTTACAAAATTATGCATGGAATAGAGAAAGAAGTACTTTCCTCCCTTTGTCATAATACAAGAACTTGTGGGAACTCAATGAAAATAATGAGCAGTAGGTTTAGAAGAGATGAAAGGAAGTTCGTCTTTACCCAAAGAGTAATTAACACGTGGAATTCACTGCCACAGGAACTGGTGGCGTCTACAAGCATAGACAGCTTCAAGAGGACGTTGGATAAATATATGGAGCAGAGGTCCATCAGTGGTATTAGCCATAAGGTATCGAAGGAACACTCTATCTGGGGCGGTGATGTTCCATCTTCTTGGTGCTTGGGGGGGCAACAGTGGAAGGGCTTCTGGAGTTCTGGTCCCGCTGCTGGACGTCCTGATGGTATTTGGGTTTTGGCTACTGTGTGACACCATGTTGGACTGGATGGGCCATTGGCCTGATCCAACATGGCTCTCTTATGTTCTTATGACGAGCCATTTTCCCTGTTCTCTGAGGAATAGGAGGGATTGGCAGGTCTGTGGTGAGACTGTGTCTTGCTTGTGCTTCTTCCAAGGGCTGGTGGATTTCTGCAGCCTTGAAGATTTGAAAATGGGAAACTTCCTTTTTCCAAGTCGGATTGCATTTTCCAACTCTAGCCGAGTATTATCCCTCAGAGTGTCAGGGGTCTTTGGAAAGGATATTTCCCATCCCCGTTTCTCTGGGATTTGTTCCACTGGAGCTGCCAGCATTCAACTTGGGACCCAGTCCATGCAAAGAATGTGCGTTGCCACAGAAATATAACACAAAGCAATTTCAGACAACTCTCAAATGAACACATATGATCTCCCCGCCCACCTTACAGAACAATGCACAGAGCAATGTTGTATGTGATTCTGAAGGGCGTGCCGCATAAACATATGCCAGTCATACACAATACCACTGTAATATTCATAGCATGTTTTCCTGGCATATTTTAAACCCTACTGAGGATTCATTTCCTATTATTGACAGTCAATTTCACATCGCCTAGAGTAGCCAGTCAAGAAGCTCATTTAGTACCCCAAGGAACATTCAGAAGAAATGTAAGTAGTGGAGTAGGGGCTACACAGATATCCTGCATACCGGGGGGGGGGATTTCCAGTCAAGTTGGACGGGCATCTGGGGTGGCCTAGAGCTGAGTCAGATGTAGCACAGACTCTGGGTGACCACCTGGCCCCCGTGGGAGAAAGGAGTGCTTCTTCCTACAGTGGCGGATCAGGATTGACAGCTACCACTCTTTTTGGCGGTGGTACATCTCGCAGTGAATTGAGGGTGAAATTATTTTCAAGGCTGGCTTCTCTTTTTGAATGTAGATGTGACCCTTTTGTTCTTTAGGTGTCAGCGCTGAATCCTTAGGATGACCCCTTTTCCTTTATTGTACTTCAAGAGTAGAGTAAGGATATGTGTTATATTCTCACCTTGTGGAGTGCCCTTCAGAGGACAGGTGGACAAGTCATTCATGGAATGGCCCAAGGGACTTTGTCAAACACATCAGGCCAAAACCCACCTCAGTTCTGACATTCCTCATGGACCTGAGAAAAGCAAATAATCAGTCTCTGACCTACATCATTCACCTCACTGGCTTGTCACAAAATTCATGCTACTGTTAACTTATTTCATTCCCTAATGTTTGTGCTCCATTTTTTTCACAATGTTCATGTTTGGTTCCTCTTTTCTTTCAACAGGAGGAGTGCAAAGGATGCAAAAAGGGGAGAAAAAATATAAATGTCTGGAGTGTGAAAAAAGCTTCAGTCATAGTTCAAGCCTTGCTTGCCACCGAAGAATCCACACAGGGGAGAAGCCATATAAATGCCTGGAGTGTGGAAAAAGCTTCCGTCGGAGTGACAGCCTTACTTCCCATCAAAGGATTCACACAGGGGAGAAACCATATAAATGCCTGGAGTGTGGGAAAACCTTTAAGAGTCGTACATATCTTACTTTCCATCAAAGAATTCACACAGGGGAGAGACCATATAAATGCCTGGATTGTGGGAAAAGCTTCAGTCGCAGTGACTGTCTTATTACCCATGAAAGAATTCACAGAGGGGAGAAACCATATAAATGCTTGGAGTGTGCCAAAAGCTTCAGTCGGAGTGACCAGCTTACTTCCCATCAAAGCATTCACACAGGGGAGAAATCATATAAATGCCTGGAGTGTGGCAAAAGCTTCTGGAGTTATACACATCTTACTTCCCATCAAAGAATTCATGCAGAGGAGAAACCATATAAATGCCTGGTGTGTGGAAAAAGCTTCAGTCAGAGTAGCAATCTTTCTTCCCATCGAAGAATTCACACAGGCGAGAAACCGTATAAATGTCAAGAGTGTGGAAAAACCTTCCGTTACAGTTCTGGCCTTGCTCACCATCAAAGAAGTCATACAGGAGAGAAACCATACAAATGCAAGGAGTGTGGAAAAAGCTTCACTCGGAATTACAGCCTTACTTCACATGAAAGAATTCACACAAAGGAGAAACCATATAAATGCCTGGAGTGTGGGAAAAGCTTCCGTTACAATATAAGCCTTGCTAGCCATCAAAGAGTTCATGCAGGGGAGAAACCATATAAATGTCTGGAGTGTGGAAAAAGCTTCAGTCAGAGTAGCAATCTTACTTCCCATCAAAGAATTCACACAGGGGAGAAACCATATAAATGCCTGGAGTGTGGGAAAAGCTTTAGTCAGAGGAGCAATCTTACTTCCCATCAAAGAATTCACACAGGGGAGAAACCATATAAATGCCTGGAGTGTGGGAAAGGCTTCAGTTGTAGTCGCAGCCTTACTTCCCATCAAAGGATTCACATAAGGGAGGAACCATATACCGGTAAATGCCTGGAGTGTGGGAAAAGCTTCAAGAGTAGTAGACATCTTACTTCCCGTAAAAGAATTCACACAGGGGAGAAATCATATAAATGCCTGGAGTGTTGGACAAGATTCAAGAGCAGTACACATCTTAATTCCCATCAAAGAATTCCAGCAGGGGTGAAGCCATAGACATTCCAGAAGTGTGGAAAGGCATTACATCAAAGTAAATTTGATTAGGAAATTAAAAAGCAGTGCAATCAAATTGTATAGTACATACATTGCATAATGCAGTAAAACTGCTTAAAATAGGTCTATGCTTAAATCTTTATTCTTGCTCGCATTTGTATTTATGGCCACTGTGTGATAGAATGTTGGACTGGATTGGCCATTGGCCTGATCCAACATTGGCTTCTCTTATGTTCTAATGTCTTTAAAATGCCCTCAAAACTATTCTCTTTCACATTTTCTGTGTAATGTGAAAATTGTAGGAACCTTCCTGACTTCATCAAGAAGGCCATTCCTACATGTGGCAGCCACAAGAAAGAATCCTTTTCTATGCATCACTGTCAGTCTCATCATTATCTTTGCTAAGGTCCCTGCCACACGAGGGACAAAAAGAACGGGCAAAGTGCGGCTTTTAAAAGCCGCACCAAAATAGGCACGCAGCGGCGGGATCATACAGATCCTGTGAGCTGCCGTGCAATTGCTCCCTGGCACGATCAAATGCCGGGGAGGAAGCCACGGGAGGCTGCTGAACTGCGCATGTCTGAGCATGCACAGTTCGACCAGGACCCGGGGATGCGCCGGCGGAAGAACGCGCCGGCGATCCCACGGCCGGCTTTGATGCGGCCATTCGGAAAGAACCACCTCGGTAGGTGGTTCTTTTTTGGTGCGGATTATCGCCGGAAGGGCCGGATCGGGGACGGGCACGCAACGCTTCCCAGATGTTGAGGTGGGATCGCGCCCGTTTGCTCCGCCCCCGATCCGGCCCTCTCCCGGCCCAAATCCTCTCGTGTGACCGGGGCCCACAATGAGCAAAGTGATTGCAACAAATCAAGCCAAGAGCTGTGGTCCCTTAGCTCTGTAAGACGTAGCCCCTGAAAGACTTGGTAGGTAACAACGAGGACTATGAAAAGAACAAATAGCTTGAACCATTTCCAGGGGAGCAACTCAGCTATGTATCATATGTATTCTGTTCCTGACCCTGAATAATAATTGTAGCAGCATTCTGTAGTAGCTGGGGATTCTGACTTGGGAGAGAGCCATTTAGAATGCATTCAGTCATCTGGCTGCCTGGTTACTGTGGCTTTGATTGTCACTCAATGTACTGATTCTCATCTAAGTGTTTGTGGGACTCTGGGATTCACTTTTTCCTGAGGAGAACTGAGTGCTGTGCTTCAATAAACTCTTAGTTTTAGTTAAATTACTGAATCTGAGTTTCTTAGTGGTTTAGCTATGCCCATTGGGGCAAAAACAGAACCAGAGTTTTAACTTGAATTGTCTCCTTCCTCCCAGCATTCAGTCTAGAGAAATATGAGTTTTCAAGAATGAAATTTTCTTTACTTTGAAGCCTCAGTGCAAAAGATAATGTCCACGGTGTGACCTATTTCACCCACCCATGGCGTACGAAGAAGTTATATAATCCTGTGTCGCCCCAGGTCATGTGCGTTGAGGTCACCAGGAGCAATCAGTCTGGATGTCCCCAAACATCACATCTGAGAGCACCTCTGCTCCCTCAGAGAGGGTGCCCACTGGAGAGTGATGTGGCTGGTAAAGAAACAGAATGCCCCGTCTATGCTCAGTCCTCACAAGTGTAAGGAGCATTCGGTCAATTCCAGCTATATTTTGTCCCAGGTGTTTGTGGAAGCTGAAGGACTCTCAGAGGATAAAAGCCACCTTCCTTCCCAGCCACCTTTGTGGAGTTATTGGAGGGCTGCATAACCAGGTAGAGTGTTCTGGGAAAGACACACCACATCACTTTGCATAGGGTAAACTCCCCAGGAGCTGACACTTGGTAGTTTTGACTGGTTGGCCTTGTTCAAACTGTTTCCAGCCAGTGTGATCAGCAGCAGTGTTTTGACTTGCAACTCTCTTCCTTGCAAAGCGACTACTAATCTGGGGGCAAGATCTAAAAATCTTGGATGCCAGATGAAAGAAGAAGAAGAGATTGGATTTATACCCCGCCCTTCACTACCCAAAGGTGTCTCAGAGCGGCTTACAAACTCCTTTCCCTTCCCCTCCCCACAACAGACACCCTGTGAGGTGGGTGGGGCTGAGAGAACTCTGACAGAAACTGCTTTTTCAGGAACAGCTGTGCCAGAACTATGGCTTGCCCAAGGTCATCCAGCAGGTGCAAGTGGAGGAGTGGGGAATCAAACCCGGTTCTCCCAGATTAGAGTCCGCGCACTTAACCACTACACCAAACTGAAAGCAGTTTTTGAGTCGTCTGCCATGGGGTTGATTTTCTGAAAACTTGTATGTTGCACCCCTTCTGCAACCACTCCACAGGTCCATCACTAGGTTCAGTTTCAGGCTGAACACACGAAACCGCCTTATACTCAATCAAACCCTTGGCCCATGAAAGTCACTATTGTCTAATTATACTGGCAGCGGCTCTCCAAGGTCTCAGGTAGAGGTCTTTTACATCACTTCCTGCCAGATCTTTTAACTGGAGATACCAGGGATTGAACTCATCCAAGCAAAGCCCTCTAAAGATGCTGTGATCGAAGCCCTAAAACACACTAAGGCTCAAGAGTGCCACCTAAGTATCTGGGAATTTTGGATCCCTGGAGATTCCATTATGTATTTATGTTATTTACACGTTACTTATATTCCACCTCTTCACTGGGACACAGTGAGTCAATACAATCAACGGGATGGGACATTTGATAAGCCATGAAATACTACTTGGATGGTAGAAAGGAACGAGAAGTCTAAAAAAAAACAGAACCGAAGCAAAGCACAAATGTTCGCATGACACATCAAATGATGCAAACTTACACAGTCAGATTCCACTTACAGCGGACGATACAAAATAGCATAGACCACAATCCCTAATTATATAAGTTAACGATGTGAAGTATTCTGTACAGTGCTACCCTATTGCCTACATAGGAAGCCCTCTTTAATAATTCAGTTTTGAATAGTGTGTGGAAAGCCAGGAGAGTAGGAGCCTTCCTGACCTGCTCAGGCGGACCATTCCACAAGGCAGAGGCCACAACAGATAAGGCAGATGTACAGGCAGTGGTTGATTTTGCCCATCTGCCAGCTGGCACCTGCAGAAGACTCTGCTCAGATGAACGAAGCTGTCATGGTGGAGCCCAGTTTGGTGTCGTGGTTAAGTGCGCGGACTCGAATCTGGGAGAACCGGGTTTGATTCCCTACTCCTCCACTCGCACCTGCTGGATGACCTTGGTCAAGCCATAGTTCTAGCACAGCTGTTCTTGAAAAAAAGAGCAGTTTCTGTCAGAGCTCTCTCAGCCCCACCTACCTCACGGGGTGTCTGTTGTGGGGAGGGGAAGGGAAAGGCGTTTGTAAGGCGCTCTGAGACTCCTTTGGGTAGTGAAGGGCGGGGTATAAATCCAATCTCTTCTTCAGGGGAGAGAGAGTCTTGCAAATATGAGGGTCCAAGGCCATGAAGAGCTTTGTATGGGATATTAAAGGTAAAGGTTTCCCTTGCTCGAAAGTTAGTCGAATCTGACCCTAGGGGGTGGTGCTCATCTCCGTTTCCAAGCCGAAGAGCCAGTGCTGTCCAAAGACATCTCCGTGGTCATGTGGCCGGCATGACTAAACGCCGAGGCACACGGAACGCTGTTACCTTCCCACTGAAGTGGTACCTATTTATCTACTTGCAATTTCTTGCTTTTGAACTGCTAGGTTGGCAGGAGCTCACGCTAGCCAATATTTTTAAATTGAGCCTGGTAACTGATGAACAGCCAGTGGAGTGACTGCAGAATGGGACTAAGATGAATGCTCCATCTAGCTTCCAGTAATAACCAAGCTGCTGCATTCCACACCAATTAGAGCCTTCCTTTCCCCATTAGACTGCCCTGACATACTTATTCCCCTTTGGGAAAAGGACAGTCCAGTTTGTACAAGGCCCTCTATTTGACATGGAAGTTCAAAGCCATTGCCAGGTGCTTGAAGGAGGTGGTAGAATACTTTATATGGCTCTGACTTCAGAGATGGGGATTTGTGTGGGATTGGGGAAATCCGCCTGTCATTCCTAGAAAGGAGGATGGCTTAGGTCCCGTTTCCTTTACTGCACCGACTGATGCGGGAGCATACCGGGGAGGAGGCGCGAGGGAGGGTTCACACTGTTGGCCCGCCCCCGGCGGAGGCACAGCTGTAAGGCGCGACTTTCTTTTGGGTAATCCGGAGATAGGCGTTTAAGCGGATAAGCGCACAAGAAAAACCGTGGGTTTTGGTGTTCACACTTTGTTGGTGTGGGATGGACGTGGGATAATCGTGCTTTCCAGGGTTTGATACCACTTTCACCAGGTATCTTTTAAACTCGTGAGCGAAGCGTTACAAGACGGATTGAGTACGGCTGGGGAACGCCGGACAGATGTGCCTGTGTGAACAGCCCCTTTAATCCTGTTGTGGAGCGTTTCTGAAACGTGCCTATATCGGGGCAAACTGCCAGTCTGAACTCGGCCAATAGATGTCTGGAGCGTTGTCTTCAGTTTCCTTGTCTTCAGTTTCCAATATTCACTGCATATTGGGTTCACAGCAGGTTGGGTCTTCTAGTGTCCTGGCCCCACTGCTGGACCTCCTGAGGGCACCTGGTATTTTTGGCCACTGTGTGACAGAGTGTTGGACTGGATGGGCCACTGGCCTGACCCAACATTGGCTTATGTTATGTTCTTATGGGTAGAAGTTAACAACCCCTTTAACCTCTTCTGACTGGAAGGAACTCTGCACATGCTCTGAGGATCCTGCAACCGTGTAGGTAATGTGTGTTTAGCTTAGATAGTTTATCATTATTGTTTCTCACTTGAACCTCTCCGTGCTGCTGTTGCTGGGTGGCTTTCCATCTATTATGTGTTTTATCTTTTCCCGCACTTTTTTGGAATCCAACCAACATTCCCCCCCCCTTATTTTGCTCTCTTTTATAATAAACACTTTTTGGTAAACACATTTTTTGCTTGAATCAATGTGCCCTCTAAGCTGTGGAGTCTTGTGAGCAAACATTCTACTTTGTGAGCCACTGGCATTAAAGTTGTGAGCGATCAGTTTGGGTGCTGCAGAAATCCGTTTGCTCTGGAGCCCTCCTTCGTGAGCGAAGGCAAAAATATGTAAGCCAGAGGCTAAAAAACTGTGAGCTAGCTCACACTAACTCAGCTTAGTGGGAACAGTGGCTTGAATTTGTAAAGTTTATTTCTGTGAGGTACTTCTCTTAATCTCCTCCCCATGTGCTAAAGTGCACGTGTGCTATTGGGTTGGTTCTAAGGTATTTTCTAAAGTTTCTACCCTGTCACTTTGTTATCCTGTGCTGGAAGAATCCCTTCTCAGCAGGTCATGGTAGATCCGGTAGGTCCTGAGTTAATCCCCACAGCCTGGAATAGCTTTATGGGTTTATTTGACTATGTAAAATTGTTGCTGTTGTTCAGTCGCACAGTCGAGTCCGACTCTTTGCGACCTGGACCAGATCACGCCAGGCCTTCCCGTCTTCCGCTGTCCTCTGAAGTTGGCTCAATTTCATGTTCGTTGCATCTATGACCTTTGCCGTCCCCGTCTTCTTTGACCTTCAATCTTTCCCAGCATCAGGGTCTTCTCCAGGGAGTTCTCCCTTCTCATTTGGTGGCCAAAGTATTTGAGCTTCAGTTTCATTATCTGGCCTTCCAGGGAACAGTCAGGGTTGATTACTTTTAGGAATGACTGATTTGATCTTCTTGCAGTCCAAGGGACTCTCAAGAGTCTTCTCCACCCTGGGTACCAAACTCTTCACCAGTCTTCCTTTTGTCTCTCAGTTCCCTAACTCCCCAACTTGACTTACTTCAGAGTCCTTTCATCATTAAATCCTTAGAGCCAATTTCAGTAGAAGCAGCCATGCTTCATTTTTCTCTTGAACAACATAAGCAAATGTTTTGTGTTTCATCCATGCTTTGTTTCCCTCCCTTAAACCTTGAGTAGCTGTATCGATTCTCATTGGCTGTTCAGGCTCTAATATATTGACTGTATGGTCAGCATAACAGAGTGTTGTGATTCAATAAACTGTGTAAACCAGGGGTGTCGAACTAATTTGTTACGAGGGCCGGATCTGACATAAATGAGACCTTGTTGGGCCAGGCCATATGTGTCATAAAATGTAATGCCAGTTAGCAGAGATATAAACTTTATAAAGGACACAAACACAAAGGTGTTTTTTTTTTAATTAAAATTAAAACATGCTTAAAACATTAGCACTCTTGCACTATTTTGTTTATTTAACAGTGTCTGATAACTGACACCTCTTATTTATTTATTTATTAGTATTTTTACCCCGCCCTCCCCACAAGCGGGCTCAGGACGGCTTACAAGAGGGCAACAGTGCCTACATATAAAACAAGATTAAAACAGGTTAAAACAGAATAAACTTGCTCTGAATTATTGCATCAAAATGTCTGTGCTGTTGCAATCTTGAGTATGCTGTTCAGGTGTGCATCTGTAAGCGGCAAACCTATGATGGTGTAGTATCAGTAGAACTGGAAGAAAAAGCAGAAGACAGCCAAATCCACTGCAGGCCTGATAGAAGCCATCCGGGGGCCTGATCTGGCCCTCGGGCCGCATGTTTGACACCCCTAGTGTAAACAGTTTCAGTGAAATGACTGCGTTTCTGTCCCTTACTGGTTGTATGTGGCCAACTGGGGCCAAATGAGAGCCAGGGTTCCAGGCACCTCGTCATTGGTCCCTCACCCTCTGTGGTGTCGGCGCTGACTGGCCATGGTTCTCAGGCAGAGAAAGGCCTTTCCTGGTACCTCCTTCCACAGGATTCTCGGAGACACCAGAGCCTGAATTTTGAGATCATCGGCATGCAAGGTATGTGCTCTTCCACTGAGCCATGGTTTGCCCTCCTGGCCCAAGCATTTTTGGTACTCTGTTCAAACTATGATTTGGACTCCTTTCCCAACTTATTCAAAGTGGGGGGGGGGGGGAGAATGAGCATTCATGAACACTGAAATAAAAATATTTTCAAGTCATTTTTGAGTGAATTCTAACCCTGTTATATATGAAAGAGAAAACTGCCCAGTAGCTGACACTTTATACAGTTTTAACTGCTTTCAGTTGTCAAAATGTATTTCTGGTCAGTGCTTGGAAGAGCTGCAGTCTGAGTAGAGAGGGTGGGCACACTAAAACCCCGGTGCGGGAGGTGTTAGCTGACGAATGGAATGTCCTGTGCGTAAGACCGAAAAGCCTAGAAAGAACTCTTTGGCATTAAGGAAGCCTGTAATGGGCCGTCCGGCCAGGCGGTGGCAGTGCTGCACTGCAACTTGAAGCAGTCCAGAGAAAGCTGACGACATCAAGCCACGCCGAGGGAAAAATGCCGTTGGAACTTGTCTGACCTTACAGCTGAACAAAACTCCCCGTCGGCTGCGAACGTGTGTGATTTAAAGATTATATGTTGTCCTCTCTTACCCCTTGAATCATTGTTAGTCCTGTGTGTAATGGAGTAACTGTAAATCGCTCAGAGCCAGCAAGCTCTGCAGGACTGAGCGATTAATAAATTGAAAGATTTATTTATTATTTATATTTATTCCTCGCAGAGCAGCCAGTTTTGTGGAAGTTCTAAAAAGCCGCCCGCCCCCTAATCTTGTGAACTAGACTCCTACCTGCTCACTTCGTTTGCCAGCCCCATACTTTTCTGCATTTGCGACACTGTTTTCAGGGGCTCTGTGCTCTCTGCAGACTAACCCGCAACGTAGAGTTTGGCCATATTTTTCTCCTAGAATGTTGAGTATTTTCAACACGGTTGCTTCCCCTAGAACATTTCCCCAAAGCATAGCACACTGAAGAATATCTCTTGGTTTGCAGAATATTTGTTTATTGAATTCATTTATATCTCACCTCCCCAAATAGGACCCAAAGTGGCTTACATCATTCTGCTCTCCATTTTATTCTCACAACAACCCTGTGAGGTAGGTCAGGCTGAGAGTCTATGACTGGCCCAAGGTCACTCAGTGAGTTTCCATGGCACCAGTGGGGATGGAGGAGGAGATTGTATTTATACCCCCGCCCTTCACTTGGGAGTCTCAGAGCAGCTTACAAACTGTTTTCCCTTCCCCTCCCCACAACAGACACGCTGTGTGGTAGGTGGGGCTGAGAGAGCTCTGAGATAACTGCTCTTTCAAGGACAGCTCTAAAAGAACTATGACTTGCCCAAGGTCATCCAGCAGTTGCAAGTGGAGGAGTGGGGAATCAAACCCGGATCTCCCAGATTAGAGTCCACGCACTTAACCACTACACCAAACTAGCTCTCGAATCTTCTGTCCCCAAGGTAGCAATCCGACACTCATAACAACTATACCACACTGGATTGTCTGAAGGTCTCTTGGGTAAAGGAGGGGATTTAGTCTATCCTCTTTTTCTGTGCTACCTCCATCTTCCTGGCTTCCAGGGAGCAAACCGTCACTTCCCTTTACAAATAGCGGAGGGTTGTTCCGGAGCTAATCTGAGCCTGATTCATCCAATTCCCTTGATTTTTTTGGCACTGCAATTCCCATCCTCATCCTGAAGCTGGTGGTCAAATATCTAGCATTACATCTTGCTGAGTTATGCCTGCCACAAATAGTGAACCGAAGCTTCCATTGCAAATAGCATTGGGGTTGGGAAGCAGGTCTGAAGAGAATCTGGATCAGGAAGGATTTCCCAGTTCCCTTCATCTTTGGCAGTGCGATTCTCCTGAGCGTCTTTTAAAGTTGGTAGCCAGTTTTGAAATGCAGAGCTTTATTCCTTTAGACCAGTTTTTGTTAGATCGCCGCTAACAAAGAGCCGGAGAGTGATTTCAGCAATAGTGATCAACTTTATTGCAGATACGAACAAGAGCTTGAAATAAGTCATAACCAGAACAGTTCAACATTGGGAGATAGGCTCCTCTTAAACATTCCCGGGCTAATGTAGACACACCTATTTACAATAAACAACCAATGAGGTTGTGCGGATAACGACCAATGAGAGTTCTTCCCTCGCAGGGAATTGGCACAGTTCTGATTGGTCGCTGTTGTGGAGCGACCAATACTAAGTTAGCTCGGAGGAACCTTCCTCTGGCTCGAAGCTTAACATGGAGAGTCATGAGGCGATTCACGTAAGCCTTTTCGAATACACCACAGTTTTCACTGTGGAAAATGAGGGGCACTTGTCCACACCAGAACTGCTGGTTTTTTTCAGAAGAGTGTCCAAAGAACTGAGTCAAAGAACTGAACAACAACAACGGGTACCTGGGCTTTTCTGGCTAGCAAAGCATCCAGAATGGCCAAAATGCTAGTATGGAGGATAAGATCAAGAGGGGGTTTACAGAAGGAACCATGGAGGCCAGAAGAAGCCATGTTGCTCTGGTGTTTTTTTCAAGAAAGGGACAGGAAGAACAGCAGTAGGTGGTGCCTCTTCAGGCAGGAAGAACAGTGTGGGGTCTGAGGGAAGATGCCTTGAGGGGGATAGCAGCAGACAAACAGGTTGGAGTGGCCCACAGGCCGCAGAATGGGAACCCCTGATTTAGACTATTTTTCCAAAGTACAGCACACTGAAAAATATTTACAGAATACTAATTTATCGAGTTCATTTATACCTCATCTTTCTCCCCAAGGAGGACCCAAAGTGACTTACATCATTCTGCTTCCCTCCATTTTGTCCTCACAACAACCCTGTGAGGTAGGTTAGACTAAGCTGAGAGTGACTGGCTCAAGGTCACCCAGTGAATTTCTGCATTTTCCCATGTACTTTCCAATATATTTTTGCTTTTGTACAAGTCCACCACATATGAAAGAAGGTTCCATTTATGTCTTGAGATTTCCAGCATTTTCCTTTGTGGTTTTTGTGTGCTTTCTCAATGACCTTTGGAGTTATATACCATCTGAAAAACAATGTACCAATTTACACCAGTTTGGTGCAGTGGTTAGGAGCATGGACTCTAATCTCCTCCTCCTCCTGGTGTATGGCTGACTGTAAATTTGATATCTTTTTCCCCATAGCTGTTCCCATTGTTGCTTAGATATCTGTTCTTTAAGGTTTTGTATCCATTTAATAATACATTTTTTCACTTTCTAGCTTCTGTTTTTAGCTGGAGTAAAATCTTATACATCCATTGTAGTAAATACTCTTTTTTTGTTTCATAATCGGCTGCTCAAATTCAGTCACATCTCTTACAAGTCTACCTTCAATACTCATGAACTCCTTTAGTCTTGAGACTAACTGATAATATATATTAGCCATTGGATGTTTACACCTTGAATGTTTACACTTGAGAGCCAGTTTGGTGTAGTGGTTAAGTGTGCGGACTCTAATCTGGGAGAACCGGGTTTGATTCCCCACTTCTCCACTTGCACCTGGCTGAATGACCTTGGGCAAGCTGTAGTTCTGATAAGAGCTGTTCTTGAAAAAGGGCAGTTTCTGTCAAGAGCTCTCTCAGCCCCACCTACCTCACAGGGTGTCTGTTGTTGGGAGAGGGAGGGAAGGGAGTTTGTAAGCCGCTCTGAGACACCTTTGGGTAGTGAAGGGTGGGGTATAAATCCAATCTCTTCTTCAATCTCTTGCCAAGACTTGATTTTTTCCTGATTGTTTATCATCATTGTTGTTGTTCAGTCGCACAGTCGAGTCCGACTCTTCGCGACCCCATGGATCATCTCCCGCCAGGCCCTCCTGTCTTCCGCCGTCCTCTGAAGCTGGCTCAATTTCATGTTCGTTGCATCGATGACACTGTCTAACCATCTCATCCTTTGCCGTCCCCGTCTTCTTTGACCTTCAATCTTTCCCAGCATCAGGGTCTTCTCCAGGGAGTGCTCCCTTCTCATTTGGTGGCCAAAGTATTTGAGCTTCAGTTTCATTATCTGGCCTTCCAGGGAACAGTCAGGGTTGATTTCTTTTAGGATTGACTGATTTGATCTTTTTGCAGTCCAAGGGACTCTCAAGAGTCTTCTCCAGCACCATAGTTCAAAAGAATCTATTCTTCGGCGCTCGGCCTTCCTTATAGTCCAACTCTCGCAGCCATACATGACTACTGGGAATACCATTGCTTTGACCATGCGGACTTTTGTTGGCAGGGTGATGTCTCTACTTTTTATCATGCTGTTTAGGTTCGCCATCGCTTTCCTCCCAAGGAGCAGGCGTCTTTTAATTTCATGGCTGCAGTCACAGTCTGCGGTGATCTGGGATCCCAGGAACGTGAAGTCTGTCACTACTTCCACGACTTCCCCTTCTATTTGCCAAGGAGTGATGGGGCCGGATGCCATGATCTTAGTTTTTTTGATGTTGAGCTTCAAGCCCACTTTTGCGCTCTCCTCTTTTACTCTGAGCAAGAGGCTCTTTAGGTCCTCTTCACTTTCTGCCATTAGAGTGGTATCATCTGCATATCTGAGGTTGTTGATCTTTTCCCCAGCAATCTTAATTCCCGCTTGTGATTCATCCAGGCCAGCATTTCGCATGATGTACTCTGCATATATATTAAATAAGCAAGGTGACAATATACATCCTTGTCGTACTCCTTTTCCTATGCTGAACCAATCAGTTGTTCCATATCCGGTTCTAACTGTCGCTTCTTGGCCCTTATACAGGTTTCTCAAGAGACATGTGAGGTGGTCTGGTACTCCCATCTCTTTAAGGCCCTGCCATAGTTTGTTGTGATCCACACAGTCAAAGGCTTTAGCATAGTCAATGAAGCAGAAGTAGATGTTTTTCTGGTACTCTCTTGCTTTCTCCATAATCCAGCGAATGTTGGCAATTTGATCTCTAGTTCCTCTACCTCTTCGAAACCCAGCTTGTACTTCTGGTAGTTCTCTATCCACGTACTGTTGAAGCCTAGCTTGTAGGATCTTGAGCATGACCTTGCTAGCGTGTGATATGAGTGCAATTGTGCGATAGTTTGAACATTCCTTGGCATTGCCCTTCTTTGGGATTGGAATGTATACTGACCTTTTCCAATCCTGTGGCCACTGTTGCGTTTTCCAAATTTGCTGGCAAATGGAGTGCAGCACTTTAACAGCATCATCTTCTAAGACTTTGAATAGCTCAGCTGGAATACCATCACCTCCACTAGCTTTGTTGTTAGCAATGCTTTCTAAGGCCCATTTAACTTCACATTCCAGGATGTCTGGCTCGAGGTCAGTGATTATACCGTCGTGGTTGTCAAGGACATCGAGGTCTTTCTTGTATAGTTCTTCTGTGTATTCTTGCCATCTTTTCCTAATCTCTTCTGCTTCTGTTAGGTCCCTACCGTTTTTGTCCTTTATCATGGCCAGCTTTGCATGGAACGCTCCCTTGATTTCTCCAACTTTCTTGAAGAGATCTCTAGTCCTTCCCATTCTATTGTTTTCTTCTATTACTTTGCACTGTTCATTCAGGAAGGCCTCCTTATCTCTCCTTGCTGTTCTCTGGAAATCTGCGTTCAGTTGGGTAAATCTTTCCTTTTCGCCTTTGCCTTTCGCTTTCCTTCTTTCCTCTGCTATTTGTAAAGCCTCATCAGAAAGCCACTTTGCTTTCTTACATTTCTTTTTCTTTGGGATGGTGGTGATTGCTGCCTCCTGTACGATGTCACGAACCTCTGTCCATAGTTCTTCAGGCACTCTATCTATCAAATCCAGACCCTTGAATCTATTCTTCACCTCTACTGTATATTCATCAGGGATGCGATCTAGGTCAAACCTGAATGGCCTCGTGGTTTTCCCAATTTTCTTCAGTTTAAGTCTGAATTTTGCAATGAGTAGCTCATGATCTGAACCACAGTCAGCTCCAGGTCTTGTTTTTACTGACTGGATAGAGCTTCTCCATCTTTGACTGCAAATTATATAGTCAATCTGATTTCGGTGTTGCCCATCTGGTGATGTCCATGTGTAGAGTCGCCTCTTAGGTTGTTGGAAAAGGGTGTTCGCTATGACCAGTGTGTTCTCTTGACAAAACTCTGTTAACCTTTGCCCTGCTTCATTTTGCTTTCCAAGGCCAAACTTGTCTGTTATTCCGGTTACCTTTTGACTTCCTACTTTAGCATTCCAGTCCCCTATGATGATGAGGACATCATTTTTTGGTGTTAGTTCTAGGAGGTGTTGTAGGTCTTCATAGAACCGGTCCACTTCAGCCTCTTCTGCATCAGTGGTTGGGGCATAGACTTGGATTACTGTGATGTTGAATGGTTTGCCTTGGAATCGGACAGAAATCATTCTGTCATTTTTGAGATTGTATCCCAGTACTGACTTTTGCACTCTCTTGTTGACTATAAAGGCCACACCATTTTTTCTACGAGATTCCTGGCCACAGTAGTAGATATAATGGTCTTCTGAGTTAAATTCGCCCATTCCTGTCCACTTAAGTTCACTGATTCCTAAGATATCGATGTTAAGTCTTGCCATCTCATTTTTGACCACGTCAAACTTCCCTTGATTCATAGATCTTACATTCCAGGTTCCTATGTAGTATTGTTCTTTGCAGCATCGGACTTTCCTTTCACCATCAGACACATCCACAACTGAGCGTCCTTTCGGCTTTGGCCCAGCCGCTTCACTCTTTCTGGGGTTACTTGTACTTGCCCTCTGCTCTTCCTCAGTAGCATATTGGACACCTTCCAACCTGAGGGGCTCATCTTCCGGCGTCATATCTTTTAGCCTTTTGGTACTTTCCATGGGGTTTTCTTGGCAAAAGTACTGGAGTGGGTTGCCATTTCCTTCTCCAGGGGGATCACTCTTGGTCTGAGTTCTCTGCTGTGGCCTGTCCGTCTTGGGTGGCCCTTCACGGCATAGCCCACAGCTTCATTGAACTGCTCAAGCCCCCTCGCCACGACAAGGCAGTGATCCATGAGGGGGTCATGCCATATATTAAATCATCATGCCATATATTAAATCATTTTTATTTCTCATATTCTTATAGGGTTGGCAGGTCCCCTTGTCTTGCAAGTGGGGGATCTGGAAGACGTTCCGGGAGTCGGTGGTGGGTAGTGGGACTTCCAAGAAACACGATAGTCTCCTTTGCCCTTTGAGAAAGTGAAGGGTGTGGGGCGGGGGAGGGGGTTTAAGTCTTCTGATTTCCCCTTTCCTGTGGGAAAGCTTGGTCCTCTGAATGGTGGGCTGCTTTTCTACATCTCTGGCTGTGTGGAGAAGTGGTGGTTCCCCCCCCCCCCAAGACCCCTGAGATGATGAGTCAGAGTGACAGGATCTTTTCAAGGCCAGCACTGCCAGGGTCTGGATGGAAGAGACAAGACCCCCATCTGGCTGCCTAGGAGATTCTGGGCAGAAACTTTCTACTTTCAGTGCCAGTTTTCTACCTGTGGGGAATCTCCCCAGGATGCAAAAAACGATTGTTCAGCGTTGAACTCTCCCACTGCCTCCTTGACCCAATCAGTCCTGTTCTAGCCTTTCATGTCCTTCCCATCGCCTCACCTTCCCTAAATCCATGCATCAGACTGGATTGGGGTGGTGGATCTTAGCACCCCTCAGAGGGGAGGCGAGGGGAGAGCGGTGTCCAAAGGGTTTCCCTTTACAGCGGGACCTCTTACAGTTCCGCAGGGCCTGCAAGACGGAGCTCTTCCGCCAGGCTTTTGAGTGGGAGCCGCAGCCACCACCACCGAGTAACTGCAGAGCAGGATCGCCGGGTTGGGCCGACTGGCCACTTGGAACATCTTGGCCCATGGCATCCCCCCTCTTTGATCCCACCGTGATATACAATAGGGAGTATTTTAGTACCTAATGTATCCTGCAAGATGCGAGTTTTTGTTTTAATTGTTTTAACTTGTCCTATTTTTATTGCACTTGGTGCCCTGTTTTAATCCTGTTGTATTTGATTGCACAGTTGTGCCTATGTAAGCCGTCCCGAGCCCGCTTGCGGGGAGGGCGGGGTATAAGTGAAATAAAATGAATAAATAAATACAGCCCAGGATCCCTGTCTAAAAGCCTCCTGATGCTCCAGGAAGCAAGAACAGAGTCAGCAAAAGGCCATGGCCGCACACCCCTGACACAAAGACAAGAGCCTCCACCGGCTTACTGCATCCCGGAGGGGGGGGGGAGGGCACATTTGGGCGGACGGCTACCCTCCTGGCAGTCCCAGCCCCGCAGAAGGGAAGGCCAGCGAGGCCGAAATCCTAGAGGGGCCGCCAGGAAAGCCACTTCCTTCCTGCCCGGAGTCCGCACGTGGGGGAGCGGCGTTTCGTTTTCTCGCGCGTGCAGAGCGGCATCAGCTCGTCCCTCCCGGGTGAGTCCAGGGGTTATCCCGGGGCTGGTTGGGGGAAGGCGAGGCTGGGAGATCTGACGGGGGTGGGGGGTGGAAGGAAAAGGAGAAGGGTGTGTGTGCGCAAAGCGGCGATGGCCCCTCTAAGCTGTGGGGTCTTGTGAATGAAAATTCTACTTTGTGAGCGCCTGCAATGTTCCCTCTAAGCTGGGGAGTCTTGTGAGCAAAAATTCTACTTTGTGAGCCCCTGGCATTAAAGATGTGAGCAAGGGATTGAGCTGCTGCATGAATTAGTTTGCTCTGGAGCCCTCCTTCCTGAGCTAAGACAGAAATGTGTGAGCCGGAGGCTCAAAAACGGTGAGCTAGCTCACACCAACTCAGCTTAGAGGGAACACTGGCTCCTGGTATTAAAGTTGTGAGCGAGCGATTTGGCTGCTGCATCAGTTAGTTTGCTCTGGAGCCGTCCTTCCTGAGCTGAGGCAAAAATGTGTGGGCCGGAGGCTAAAAAAACTGTGAGCTAGCTCACACTAGCTCAGCTTAGAGAGAACAGTGGTCAGGGGCGGGCCCCGATCCAGGAGAGGGAGGGAGAGCCGACCCGCTGAAGAGCCTCGGGAGGGGGACTTCTCCTTTTCTGCTCTTCCTCTTTGCACCTGGCTGGGGAGGGAGCTGAGATCAGGCCCCTTCCCTGCGTTCTGGGGGCCTGGCCCGTGGTTTAGATTGGCGCGGGAGGAGGGAGGGAGGAAAGTCCGGAGAGTTTGGCTGACTGGGTGGGCTATTAAGAGTCAAGGAAAAGCGGGGAGGAGAGGGATGTACTAAAAGGAAGGACAGGATTGCCCACGGGAGAGGAGCAGTGTTCCCTCTCAGCTGAGTTCGTGTGAGCTAGCTCACCGTTTTTGAGCCTCCGGCTCACACATTTTTGTCTTCGCTCAGGAAGTAACCAAATCGCCCACTCACAACTTTGATGCCAGTAGCTCCCAGAGTAGAATTTTTGCTCACAAGACTCCACAGCTTAGAGGGAGCATTGGAGAACAGGGGGCTGTTCCCCCCCCCAGAGAGTTAGGGACATACCCGGGGCAATGTTCCCTCTAAGCTGTGGAGTCTTGTGAGCAAAAATTATACTTTATGAGCTACTGGCATTGAAGTTGTGAGCAAGTGATTTGGGTACTGCATAAATTAGTTGGCTCTTAAGCCATCCTTACTGAGCCAAGACAAAAATGTGTGAGCCAGAGGCTAAAAAACTGTGACCTAGCTCACACTAACTCAGCTTAGAGGGAACACTGACCGGTGGGGGGGGGGACGTTCTCTGCCGGGCGAGTCCCTGGCTCAAGAGACGAATTGGGGGAGGGGTGTTCAGGTGAACAGAGGCAGTGGGCGTAGCCTTTCTCCTGGCAGTGCAAGCTTTCTATGTGCAGGGATCTTTCCATTATGCAAAGAAACATTTGTCATTGCTGAGTTTAGGGCTGCAATCTCCCACCTCTCCCCTTGAGCCAGGCAATTCAGTTCTAGTTCCCCAGGGCCTTCCCACTCTGTGACCTCTCCTCAATATGTGGAGCAGCCGGAGGGTTTTGGCATCCCTCAGAGGGGAGGGGGGAGGGCCGTGGCTTCTGACAGGGTCAGGGACCCAGGAATGGATTCGGCCAGGCTGGGAGGACACATGGCCAGGAGGGGAGGGGGTTGGATGGACAAGGAATGTGTGACCTCCCCATAAAAACTGGCGGGGTGGGGTGGGGGGAGGGAGAGTCAAGTCAAACCATTCTGGATTTACTTTACTGGATAAATTCAAGGATCTTGAATTGTGTCCCGACCCATCTGAAGACAGGGTCGCTTCAAAGGGCTGGCATAGAAAATGTACATGTAGCAAAAAGGGTCTCCCTCCATCTTTCTTTCTCTCGCTCCCAGGAAGCCGCAGGAAGACACCTCTGATGCCTCCTCCCCTGTCTCCCCTGCGTGGTGAAGGGAAAAGAGCTGCCATGAGGCCTTTTCAGGTAATGGGGGTGTGTGTCTTACTTGTCAGGTAATGGGGGACAGTAATCAGGCTCCTTTTTCCTTGGTCCAGGTCACACCCCATCTTGGAGATGGGAGAATAAAGCAATCCTGGTTACCAACCCCCAGGTGGGGACAGGAACTCTCCTGGAGTTGCAGCTGATCTCCCGAATTCAACGATCAGGGCCTGCTCTGTGGCATGGGCATCCCCGCTGAGTGTCCTCCCCTAACTACACCCTCCCCAATACCTCTCCAAATCTATGAGAGTTTTCTAAGCTGCAACAGGCAACCCTTGTGGAGGGTTTGCATTTGCAGAGAATTCCTTGGCCAAACGAAAAAGGGTGTTTGTCCAGGGAGAGGGTTTGTTGTTCCTTCTTAGAAGGTCCGGCGAAATCCCAGTTTGTAAGACACGACAGTTGGGAGACGGCCTCCCCCCCAAAAAAAATATATTAAAAAAATAAAAATGGAAAGGCCAGAAGTTCTGGAACTGGCTGTAGGAAGGAATCTTTTTCAGGTGGACCAAATGACACTTCTGTCATCCCCTAAAACCTTAGTTCTTAGCGGAGAGGGAAGTGGTCAGAAATTCAGGTTCTGTGGGAAATCTGGGCGCTAATATTGGGATATGATCTTTCTTGTCAGTTTCCTCCGCAGAATTGGAATCCAGGTCTTGGCCAGCTCAGAAGTGCTAGGGTGGGGGTGGGGGGCAAAATGGCCAAGGTCCTAGGATACAGCTGTGTTTTCTGAGTTACTGAATGTTCATACAGCAACCCTATACGTATTAATTATTTTCTGGTCTTTACTGCTGATCTAAACATCCATTGAGGTGATATACGTAAACCAAGAAAGGAGGAACAACGACAGATGCAGCAGTGCGTAATCCAAGGAGCAGAGGAGCTTCCGAGTCTGGCAGGAAGCTGTTCCCCAAAGGCTGGGTTATCTATTTATCAGAAGGCTGAATGCAATCTGGGCGGTTGGCAAAAAGAAAAATTCACGATTCTGCAGCCATTGGAGAGTCCCCTTCACAGTTTTCATGCACAGAATATTTTTGCCTCCTGTTTTTTCAGGGAAAAGAATTGTCCCTCCTCCCCAAATCAGCACGTGTGTTATACAGTATCAATACAGAGAATGGAATTTTGGGAGAATGTAGTGCCTGTTGGGGGAACCACCATCAAGGAGGCCCTGCTGGAGGGGGGGGTTTTGCGTCTCCTCAAGAGAAAGCAGATACTTCCCAAGAAAAGCTGTCCCAAACACTCGTCAATCAGATCTGGTTATCAATGCCATGTTGTTTGGAAGTATTGGCTTAATCAGTCCACCATCTCTTTCAAAAACTTGCTTAGGATACGTTTGGCTGTTTGACTGTTTTTGTCTTCTGGGAGACCACGCTGGCATTCCTCAGCACTTGAGTGAACGGAGAGAAGGAGACTCACGAGGACCCGCAGGCTGAAAGAGATTCTGGAAGAAGCAAACATTGTTTTCCCTTTGTTCCCTCACCTGGCCAGTCCTCTGCCTCGCACCGTGGTTTTCTCTCTTGGTGACGCCCACAACGGTCAGGCGCCCCCCCCCCCCATGGCTCATCTGCGCTCGCTTTTCAGCATGTGGCAGAAAATAAGCCTCCAACTCCGTCACTCCTGTGGTGATTGTCTCCACCGATCTGCTCCTCTCTCTGCTTGGATGCTGCTCCTCACATGAACTCCTCCCCTCACCAGGAGGGCATTGACCCGTCTTGCCCACCAACTGGCAGTCCAAGCGGGGAGGGCATTAGAAGCCTCTGTGTCTCCTTCACCGCCTGAGCGGGCGAGCCCTGGCCTTCCTACCAGCCCAATATCAGCCTACTTTTGCGTAGCCAAACGTTCCTCTCTCCGGAAGGGCCTTCCTCCCAGAGGTCCAGCATGCTGTTCCCTTCTTTCTTGGGGGAAGGAGGAGGAAGGCAGAGCAGAGAGGAGGCTGGCAGTGCCCTGTGAGTGCTGTCCCCCCCCCCCGCTCTGTCCCCAGGATGAGCCCAAGGAGAGCCGGGAAGGGAAAGTCTCCTGGCTGCTGCTGTTCAGAAACCATTTTAATACCGTTGTTGTTGTTTTTCTCATGGATCAGTTTCCCAGGGCTGGAAAGAACTGCATTCTTTTTCCTCTTCCAGGGCCCGGTGTCCTTTGAGGAGGTGGCTGTGTATTTCACCCAGGAGGAGTGGGTCCTGCTGAGCCCAGCTCAAAGAACTTTCTACAAGGAAGTCATGCTGGTGAATTTTGGGAACGTGGCCTCTCTGGGTAAGGCGCCTCGTCTCTCTCCTTGATGTGGTGAGGTGTGACTATGGTCCTTTGCCAACAGCCTATTGCAGGTGTGTCAAACATGTGGCCTGCGGGCTGGATCAGGCCCTCAGAGGACTCCTATCCAGCCTGCAAGGAAGTGGCTGTCTCTTGCTTCTTTTCCCAGTTCTGCTGTTGCTGCTGTGTTGCAGCTTGCTTTACCAGACTCTCTCAGGCACACAGGAGAGATAGATAGGCGAGCTTCTGTTCCCTGCACTGGCTGAGGCGCCTCCTCTTCCCCCCAGGGGGAGGGAGGGAATGAGCCAGAGCTTGCTTCCTGGCCAGGCTGCCTCAATTGCACAGGAGACAAAGACAAGCCTTTCTTCCCCTCCGTTGGTTGAGGCTCCTCCCCTTCTTCCTGCCTTGCTTTTCTCAGCTGCCTCAATCGCACGGGAGAAAGACAAAGCACATTTAAGGGGGCAGGTAGGAGATTGTAGCCCTGTACTCGGCAACTACAAATGTTCCTTTGCATCATGAAAAAACGCGGAAAGCTAGCACTGCAAGAAGAAAGGTTGTGCCCACTGTCTCTGCCCATATGATCCAACATGGCTTCTCTTATGCTTTCAGATTCTTAACCTTCGCATCAGAAAGGCAAGTCACCATTAGGTCAAAATGGCTGTCAGAAACGCTGCTCTCTCTATTCATAATGATCTAATCACCCACTAACAGAAGCCCATTTCCCCCAACCCTATTCCGCATTTGAACACCCCACCACACCCCTATTAGTTGCTGGGGTGGAACAGTCTTGCTCTGACCTGCAGGCTCTAGTCCTCTGTGCCCTTCAAGGTTTTCTCAGTACCTGGAGGGACTTTTCTCTCTCGGTGTTCAACTGCTGCCGCCCGCTGGACTTTGTAGGGATTTCCCACTGGGAGGGCCTGGACTCCCAGCTTCCTTTCGTGGTTCCAAGGCCATGTGTCTGTGTCTCCCACTCTCCAGTGTCTGCTTAGCACGGGGAAGGGTCACATCTGGGGGAGCAGACACTTTTTAATTGTCTGCTCCCCTTCCTCCTGGCACTCCTTATAAAATAGCATCTCCAAGAGTGTGGAGGTCTATGCGAGACAGAAAACCACTACCAGTATGAAGAGTTATAAAGTATTTATTAAAAAGGAAATGGTCGAAAGCATACTCTCAGTATAGCACCATGTTGAGCAAGGGCTTCAAAAGAAAAGGGTAAAATACAATTCCTCTATCCCCGTCTCTATACGTGAACTACATAAGAACATGACGCCAATGTTGGATCAGGCCAAAGGCCCATCCAGTCCAACACTCTGTGTCACACAGTGGCCAGAAATACCAGTGCCATCAGGAGGTCCAGCAGTGGGGCCAGGACATTAGAAGCCCTCCCACTGTTGACCCCCCCCCCAAGCACCAAGAAGACAGAGCATCACTTGCCCCAGAGCCCCTAGCTATACCTTGTGGCTAATAGCCACTGATGGACCTCTGCTCCATATGCTTATCTAATTCCCTAGTCAGTGTTAAAGAGAAGGCAGATTCTTTAGTTTAGAAAGTCACTAGGCGGGAAGGGGGGGGGGAGTCAGTTCAGTCGCTTTGCGGGCACTCGTCAGCCCACCTTCATACCAATGCTAATAGATCTGGCAGGAGAGATAAAAGGTGGGTTAAGCTGTCTCCCTTTTTCAAGCAGGGAACAGAGATCTGGAGGAATTAAACACAAGAGAGACTTCAGGAAGGAAATTTTCGGAAACTTCAGGAACAGCCTTTCTAACCTGGCCTGACTGAGTCAGTGGGAGGGAGAGATGATAAAAACTCCTTAAAAATGGCTTAAGTGTGGCCGGAAAGCAGTTGAATTGACTTCTCCAGCCAGTTCTCTGCAGAGAGAGATAAACTTTTTAAAAACTACTGGGGAAGACTTTGTTCAGGTCACACTCCAAAGAAAAAGCAGCTCTTCACAGTTGCCTTTTTGTGTCCGGAGGGATGGAGTCCATCTAGCTTGGAATTGCTGGATGCGTGTGCACAGAGAAGAATGATAATCTTGTATTTTTTTCTCCTGATGAAAGGACTTGTGGCTGCCAAACCTGACCTTATATCATGGCTGGAAGGAGAAGATGAACTCGACGGTGAGTAGTGAATTTAACTGCTGACGCATTGATTGGATCGATATGCGTTTAGGTCAGGAGAAAGAGGTTGGGTTTCTAGATGACTGTGCCATGGAGCAGATGGTCACAGAACTTAGCAGGGGGAGGCAGTCCTGGACTTGGTCCTAAGTAGAAGAAGAGAAGAGATTGGATTTATACCCCGCCCTTCACTTGGAGTCTCAAAACGGCTTACAAACTCCTTTCCCTTCCCCTCCCCACAACAGACACCCTGTGAGGTGGGTGAGGCTGAGAGAACTCTGACATAAACTGCTCTTTCAAGGACAGCTGTGTCAGAGCTTGTGACTGACCCAAGGTCACATCAGCAGGTGCAAGTGGAGGAGTGGGGAATCAAACCCGGTTCTCCCAGATTAGAGTCCGCACATTTAACCACTACACCAAACTGGCTCTCTCAAGAGCCAGTAAGAGAGGTGAACAGGATAGCACCAATTGGGAACAGTGACCATAATGCTATATTAACTTTAGCATTCATGTAAATAGGGGAATTCTCAAAAAGACCAGCACGACCACATTTAATTTTAGAAGGGATAACATTGCAAGTGAGGAGGCTTGTGAAGAAGAAACTGAAAGGAGAGCTAAGGAAGGTCGAATCCCTTCAGGAAGCTTGCACACTATTTGCACACTGGTATTGCACACCAGTTTGGTGTCGTGGTTAAGTGCGCGGACTCTAATCTGGGAGAACCGGGTTTGATTCCCCCACTCCTCCACTTGCACCTGCTGATGTGACCTTGGGTCAGTCACAAGCTCTGGCACAGCTGTCCTTGGAAAAGAGCAGTTTGTGTCAAGAGCTCTCTCAGCCCCACCCACCTCACAGGGTGTCTGTTGTGGGGAGGGGAAGGGAAAGGAGTTTGTAACCCCTCTGAGACTCTAAGTGAAGTGCGGGGTATAAATCCAATCTCTTCTCTCCTCTTCTTCTTCTTACAACTACAGTTCCAGAAGCTCAGAGAAAATATACACCACAGGTTAGGAAAGGTATCAACAGGTGTAAAAAAAAAAAGGCCTGCCTAGTTAACGAGCATAGTAATAGAAGTAATTAAAGGTAAGAAGGATTCCTTTAAGTGGTGGAAGGCCAGTCCGAGTGAGGTAATAAAAGGCCTGACACAGGCTTTGGCCAATAAAATGCAAGTCGGTGAAGACGAAATCTGTGGTGCGGTTTAATTTGTAATGTATACAAGTTCTGTTCACCGCACCTCAAAAAAGGTTTGATCTCCCTGTCCGTATTACAGGGCAATGTGCAGAGCAATGTTGCATGTGATTCTAAAGGGCCTGCCACATAAACATATGCCTGTTATACACAATACCTATGTAAAATTCAGTAAAATTCAGTATCTCAAAAAGGATATGGAGTATTTTAAACCCTAATGAGGATTCATGTCCTCCTGTGTACAGTCAGTCTCACATTGCCTAGAGCAGCCAGTCAAGAAGCTGATTTAGTACCCCAAGGACCATTCAGAAGTGGTGTAAGTAGTGGAGTGGGGGCTGCACAGAAGATATCCCGCATACCGGGTGGGTGACTGGGCCACAGGGAAATTGCCAATCCAGGTTGGAAGGGCATCTGGGCTGGGCTCGAGCTGATCAGATGTAGCGCAAACTCTGTCTGCCCACCTGTCCCCCGTGGGAGGCAGGAGGACTTCTCCCTATGGTGGCAGTACAGAATTGACAGCGATCACTCTTCCTACTGGTGGTTCACGAATTGAGGGTGAAGTTATTTTCAAGGCTGGCTTCTCTTTTTGAATGTAGATGTGACCCTTTTGGGGGTTTTTTGGTGTCAGAGCTGAATCCTTTGGGTGGACCCATCTACCTTTATTGTACTGCAAGGGTAGAGTAAAAATGTGTGTTATATTCTCAACTTGTGGTGTGCCGTTCAGAGGACAGGAGGACAGGTGATCCTCAGAATGGCAGGGGGGACTTTGTTGGTCAAACATGTCAGGCCAAAACCCAGTGCAGTTCTTTCATTCCTCATTGACCTGAGAAAAGCAAATAAGCAATTAGTGTCCTACGTCATTCACCTCACAGGCTTGTCACTTCCTTTTCATTTGCCGTTTGTGTCAGGGAAGGAGTAACTTTCCCAGGGAAATGTTCTCTTTTTCTGCCACAAACAATTGATCTGTCAGTACAGTGTAGGATGTCACAGGACCATATTCCCAAGGGAGGCTTGAAAGTGTATCTAGATGACAAGCGTTTAAACTCATGCACTCTCTACAAGGGTTACCTTACTTCATTCCCTAATGTTCCCTCCCCCACAATGTTTTTGCTTTGTTTCCCTTTCTTTCAGCAGAATGCAAACTGGGGAGAAAAAATCTAAATGCCTGGAGTGCATAAAAAGCTTCAATCACAGTTCAAGCCTAGCTTACCACCAAAGAATCCACACAGGGGAGAAACCATATAAATGCCTGGAGTGTGGGAAAAGCTTCAGTCGAAGGGACAAACATCAAAGAATTCACATAGGGGAGAAACTATATAAATGTCTGGAGTGTGGAAAAAGCTTAAGTGAGAGTGGAAAACTTACTTCCCATCAAAGAATTCACAGAGGGGAGAAACCATACAAATTCCTGGAGTGTGGGAAAATGTTCTGTCAGAGGGGTAGCTTTACTTCCCATCAAAGAATTCTCACAGGGGAGAAGCCATATAAATGCCTGGAGTGTGGGGAAAGCTTTAAGCGTTGTACATATCTTACGACCCATAAAAGAATTCATACAGGGGAGAAACCATATAAATGCCTGGAGTGTGGAAAAACCTTCTGTCAAAGAGGTAGCCTTACTTCCCATCAAAGAATTCACACAGGGGAGAAACCATATGAATGCCTGGAGTGTGGAAAAACCTTCTGTCAAAGAGGTAGCCTTACTTCCCATCAAAGAATTCACACAGGGGAGAAACCATATAAATGCCTGGAATGTGGAAAAACCTTCCGACAAAATGCAGGCCTTGCTAACCATCAAAGAAGTCACTCAGAAGAGAAACCATATAAATGCCTGGAGTGTGGAAAAAGCTTCAGTCGAAGGGACAAACTTACTACCCATCAAAGAATTCATACAGGGGACAAACCATATAAATGCCTGGAGTGTGGAAAAAGCTTCAGTCATAGTCAGAATCTTACTTCCCATCAAAGAATTCACACAGGGGAGAAACCATATGAATGCCTGGAGTGTGGAAAAACCTTCCGTCATAGGGGTAGCTTTACTTCCCATCAAAGAATTCACACAGGGGAGAAACCATATGAATGCCTAGAATGTGGAAAAACCTTCCGAGAAAATGCAGGCCTTGCTCACCATCAAAGAAGTCACTCAGAAGAGAAACCATATAAATGCCTGGAGTGTGGAAAAAGCTTCAGTCGAAGTGACAAACTTACTACCCATCAAAGAATTCACACAGGTGAGAAACCATATGGATGCCTTGAGTGTGGAAAAAGCTTTAGTCAGAGTGCCCATCTTACTTCCCATCAAAGAATTCACATGGGAAAAACCATATAAATGCTTAGAATGTGGGGAAAGCTTCAAGAGTAGTACACATCTTCCTGTCAAAGAATTCACACAGGAGAAACCATATAGATGCCTGGAGTATGGGGAAAGATTCAAGAGTAGTACATGTCTTACTTCCCATCAAACAATTCAAGCAGAGGAGTAACCATAGAAATGCCTGGAGAGTAGAAAGGCATTACATCAAAGTAAGTTTGATTTGGAAATTAGAAAGCAGTGCAATAAAACTGTATAGGGCTTGCATTACATAATGCAGTAAAACTGCTTAAAATAGATATAAGTTTAAATCTACAGTCTTAATTCCATCTTGAAAATTCCTTCATAAAGTATTCTGTTTCATGCTTTCTGTGTAATGCGAAAATTGTGGAAGCCTTCTTAACTTTATCAAACAGGCCATTCTTACAAGTGGCAGTCCCAATAAAGCATCCTTTTCTCTGCATCACTGCCATTCTCACCATTATCTTTGCTAAGATGAGCAAAGTGATTGCAGCAGATCAAAGCAAGTGCTGTGGTCCCAAAGATCTGAAAGATGTAGGCCCCGAAAGACTTTGTAGGTAACAACAAGGACTAGGAAATGAACCAGTAGTCTCCATAGGAGCAACTCAGCTTATGTACCATATGTGTTCAGTGCCTGACCCTGAATAAAAATTGAGTAGCAGACAGACAGACATATTTATTGCATGTAGCCAAAGGCCATCACAAAAGGGGATTAAGAATATAGTGATAAAAAGTCAAACCTAATTACAAGAATGGTTTTAAAAATTATTGAAAGCAAAATGCAGTACCCATGCAGCAGTTCTGTACAGGCTGGGGATTCTGACCTCAAGGAAAGACCCATTTAGAATGCATTGCAGTAGTCTGGCTGCCTGGTTACTGTGGTTTTGACTGTGTATTGATTCTCATGTGAGTATCCATGGGATTTTGCTATTCACTTTATTCTGAGGACAACTGTGTGCTGTGCTTAAATGAACTTGGAGTTTCATTTTAGTTAAATTACTCAATCTGTGTTCCTTACTGGTTCAGTAAGGATGACGGGGGCAAAAATGGACCCAGAGTTTTAACTTAGATTAACGTGGATTGTCTCCTTCCCCCAGTATTCAGTCTGGAAAAATATGCGTTTTTGAGAATGAATTGTTATTTACTTTGAAGCCTCAGTGCAAAAGATTTGACGGGGCCCTATTGGTGCCAGCATCGATGGTGAAGAGCTTAAGAGCCAGTTTGGTGTAGTGGTTAAGTGTGCGGACTCTAATCTGGGAGTACCGGGTTTGATTCCCCACTCCTCCACTTGCACCTGCTGATGTGACCTTGGGTCAGTTACAAGCTCTGGCACAGCTGTCCTTGAGATAGAGCAATTTGTGTCAGAGCTCTCTCAGCCCCACCTACCTCACAGGGTGTCTGTTGTGGGGAGGGGAAGAGAAAGGAGTTTGTAAGCCGCTCTGAGACTCCAAGTGAAGGGCGGGGTATAAATCCAATCTCTTCTTCTTCTTCTTGGATGCCTCACTAACTATGGAGGCCCAGGTTGCTGCCGCTACCAGGTCTGCCTTCTTCCATCTGAGGCAGATCAGGCAGTTGGCCCAGTATCTCAGCCCCTGGGACCTGGCTACAGTGACCCGTGCAGTGGTCACTTCCAGATTGGAGTATTGTAATTCTCTCTATGTTGGGCTGCCCTTGACCCTGCTCTGGAAACTGCAGCTGGTGCAGAACGCAGCAGCGTGGGTGTTGACTTTGTCATCTGTGCAGACGCGGATTCACCCAGTGCTGCGCGAACTGCACAGGCTGCCTATCAAGTACCGGATCCATTTCGAGGTGTTGGTGCTTACCTTTAAAGCCCTATACGGCCAGGGGCCTGCATATCTGTGAGACCGCCTCTCCCTCTATGAGCCTGGAAAGGCTTTACGATCTGCCAACCAACATCTTCTGGTCCCTACCTGGTGGAATGAGCTTCCACATGAGATCAGGGCCCTGTGGGACCGTCTGCAGGGCCTGTAAGACGGAGCTCTTCCGCCAGGCATTTAGTTAGGGCAGTGGGCGTCCTCTTGGCCTTCCCTCAGTGGGTCAGTTCTGTATTATTATTGATGGAACCCAACTTGTAACAGGCTGCATCTGTGAGACTTGACCTTGATCTGTATGCTAGGATGATTACTGTACTTTGTTGGAATTTTATCTGTTTTTATATATATTTTGGATGTTCGATGTTATCTGATGGAGGCCGCCCTGAGCCTGCTGTGCGGGGAGGGCGGGATATAAAACTAATAAATAAATAAATGATTAAGTTTGATCTCTTTCACTAGCCCAGGGCAAATAAAGAAGTTATAAAATCCTGGGACAGCCCTGGCAACGTGCACTCTGCATCAAGGTTGAAGTCACCAAGACCAATCAGGATGTCTCCCAGCACCACATCCGAGAGCACCTCTGCTACCTCAGCCAGGGTACTGGAGAGTGATGTGGTTGGTAAACACGCAGAATGCCCAGTCTGTCATCAGCCCCTACAGTGTATGGAGTGTTCAGTCAATTCCAGCTATATTTTGTCCGAGATGTCTGTGGAAGCTGAAGAACTCTCGGAGGAGAATAGCTACCAGTTTGGTGTAGTGGTTAAGAGTGTGGACTCTAAATTTGGAAGAACCGGGTTTGATTCCCCACTCTTCCACATACAGGTGCTGGTGTGACCTTGGGACAGTCACAAGTTCTTTCAGAGCTGTTCTCTCAAGAGCTCTCTCAGCCCCACCTACCTAACAGGGTTATTGTGGGGAGGGTAAGGGAAGGGAAAGGAGACTGTAAACCGCTTTTAGACTCTGAGTGAAGAGCGGGGTATAAATCCAATCTCATCATCATCTTCTACCCTTCCTCCCCAACCATCTGTGTGGGGTTTTTGGCAGGCTGCATAACCAGGCAGAATTATCTAGGCAAGACACACCATGGTTTTTTTAAATTCAAAGATAAGGAGATCTTCGCGTTTCCAGATATTGCCTCAGATGCCCTAATTCTATTATATATGAAAGAGAAAACTCTGCAGTAGCTGGTGACTGGAAAACCCCCTATGGTCATAAATGCTCACAGGAAAAATGTCCACATGGAAATAAGCCCACACGGAAAAAAGCAGTTGCTGACACTTCCCCTTGGGAAATCCTGATCCTCTGAATTGGCAACAGTGGGAGGGCTTCTGGAGTTCTGGCCTTGCTGGTAGAACTGATGGCACCTGGGTTTTGGCCACTGTGTGACCCAGATTGTTGGACGGGATGGGCCATTGGCCTGATCCAACATGGCTTCTCTTATGTTCTTAACCTTATATTGTCTACAAAGCATTCAGAACCCTTAAAAGACCTATTATACTTTAATATCCATGGGAACCCGCTCACAGATGTATTCACACTATAATATCTCTTGGGCACTTGTTACTCATTGTATTACTGCCCAGTTAGCCCAGATTCTTCTTTCAAAAAATTAAAACTTTCATTAGCCTATTAATGAATTCCGAGACTTTAACTAAAGTGAGCTTATTAAACATAACCATTCAAAGTCTCAGAGGCAGTGTGTGTGTGTGTTGATTTGGAAATCTGAATCCTTCATTGCCAAAATGCTATAAAGTTGGGATGCCAGCCTCCAGGTGGGACCTTGGGATCCCCTGGAATTCCAGCTCATCTCCAGACTGCTGTCAGGTTAACGGGCAAACCCGGTGTTGACCAAACAGGAGCCTCTGGTATGGACCAGCACAGTTCTACTCAACAACAAATGCCACGTCCAGCCTGACACTTTTTACTCTACAGATTTCCAGTAGGCCCAAATGCAAAGGAAGGTACATTTCACTCCCTGCACCCCACTGGTCAGTGGGATTTTACCCTTTGGTGGTATCCTTCCTATGGAACTGTAGGTGTCTCTTGATAAATTAGCTGCCAAATTGACGTGGATGGGGTAGGAAATGTCTATTATCAGCTGTTTCTTTGCTTGGTTAGGGTTTTTTAAAATATGCAGCATTTTAATAAAAATATACATGTTTTTAAAAAGGAATATGGGGAGAAGGTTCTTGAAGCAATTCTCAAAAGGGAGAAGGACCTGTAGCTAGTCTATAGTGTTGCTCTGGAGTAGGAATTTTGCACCCGGTGAAATGGTCTCTAAATCAAACAGCCTTGGGCCACCTCACTAAAACCCTTAACCTTTAAGGTGACCGTCCGAAAAGCCCTGCTGGGTCAGACCGGTGGTCCATCTAGTCCAGCCTCCTGTCTCACACAGTGGCCAACCAGTTCCTCTGGACAGCCAACAACGGGGCATAGAGGCTGAGACCTTCCCCTGAGATTATCTCCTGGCTCTGGGATTCAGAGGCTTAGTGCCTCTGAATGTGGAGTCAGTCACCATGGTCAGTAGCCACTGACAGACTCGTCCTCCAGGGATCTATCTAATCTCCTGCGTTCTCCTGCTGTTCCTCCTGCAAGAGACTCACAGGGCTGCCCCTCCGGATGGAGAGGGAATCGGCCGCTTGGAAAGGGAAGAAATCCTCCCTTCATCGCCCTCCTCTGCTGAGGCTCCTCTTCGAGGGTCAGGCGGGAGGGGGCTCCACTGGGCACGGGCGGCTCTGCACGGGTTAAAGGGAACAACTGGAATTGGGCCGCCCTCCTAGAGAGGCATCCGGGAGGCAAGCCGTCGTGAACTGGGGAAGGCACTTCCGGCTCCGCCCCCTGAGCTGGGGAAACTGGGAGGGAGCAGGTGAGTTGCGGGAAGGCGTTTGAGGCGGGGAGGGAGCAGAAGGAGGGAGGCGCAGGAAGGAGCCCCCCCCCCGGGCAAAACATCAGGCCAGGCATGCGTAAGTGCCCGGGAGCAACATCTGCGCATTGCTGATGCGGGATCATCCAGGGGGTGATCTCCCTGCCCGGAGAGCTAAAGCCAGGTGGGGTGAATTCAGTAGGAAAATGCCCTGCACCGGAGAGCCCGGCTGGGTCAGGCTTGGGTGAATCGAATCGCGCGATCCTGTTTCTAGCACTGCCTGGCCAGTTGGCCCCTGGGGATTCCCCAAGTGGAGCTTGAAGGCAGAAGCTCTTACGTTCTTGGTGCTCCTGTATAGGGTGCCAGTCTCCAGGTGGGTTCTGGTGATCTCCCGGTGTCACAACGGATTCCCAGACTACAGATATCCGTTTCTCTGGAGCAAAGGGCTCCTTTGGAGGGTGAACTATATGGCATTATATCACGCTGAGGTCCCTCCCCTTTCCAATCCCTGCCCTCCCCAAACCCCCAGGGATTTTTCCGAACTGGAATGGGCAACTCTACCCCCAAAGTATTTCCCCTCCCCCTCTCCCTTCGCCCTAAGTCTGTATCTCCGGGCTGAGCCCTAGCATTAAGACTCACCACAAAACTGGGTATCCAGAGAGGATTTCAAACTGATATAAATAAAAACAGAATTTGGTTTATTTAGAATGAACCAAGTGGAGTTAGATAAGAAATAACGTGTAAATGTCAGGGTGTTGCCAAGTGACTACATAACTAAAATATTAGGCTCCTTTCCCTTCCTTCTTTGAACATGATAGTGTTGCTCAAACGTTTCCATCTGAACACACATGAAGCTGCCTTGCACTGAATCCAGCCATTGGTCCATCGAGGTCAGTTGCTCTCCAGGGTCTCAGGTGGAGGTCTTTCACGTCCTCTGCCTGGTCCTCTTAACTGGAGATGCCGGTTCCCTCCTCCTATGGGACAAGCTGAAACTCTGTGCTTTTTCTTCATCTGCTCTACCCTCTGGTTACTATCTGATGATGGAAGACAGAAGGAGAAAACCCTGGCCTCTGTTCCTGGCAGCTATCCTGGCTCTAGATTGGCAACTTTGTGGAATTCTCTCGTCTCCCGTTCAAACCCTTCCAAACTTGTGGCAATCACTACACCCCTGTTTGGTGTTGAGCCCGTTTGGTGTAGTGGACTCTAATCTGGGAGAACCAGGTTTGATTCTCCACATGCAGCCGCTGGGTGACCTTGGACAAGCCACAGTTTTCTCAGAGCTGTTCTCTCAAGAGCAGCTCTCTCAGAGCTCTCTCAGCCCCACCTACCTGATAGGGTGTCTATTGTGGGGAGAGGAAGGGGAAGGAGATTGTAAGGCGCTCTGAGACTGCAAGTGAAGGACAGAGTATAAATCCAGTCTCTTCTCCTCCTCTTCTTTTTTTCTTTAATAATTTGCGTTATTATTATTGCGTTGGGGGAACGTTAATTTGCCTGCAGAGTACAGGCCTTTTGCACAGAGAGATCCTGGCTCAGTCCCTGGCCTCTCTGCTGAATGGGGCTGGAGAAGACCCCTGACGTTGACCCTGGGGAGCACAAGTGTCAAGGCAGAGAGTGGGAAGAACAAGCTGGCGCCTTCCCAAGGCAGCTTCCAGTGCTGTCTCTAAGGCCCTGGTTGACCAGTGACTTCAGTCCCAGCAAGGAAGAAAAAGAGATTGGGCAGGCGGGATCTAGAAGGGGACAGAATGCCAGAACGTTGTCCTCACAGAAGTTTTTGTGAGAAGAAAAGAAGAAGAGATTGGGTTTATACCCCGCCCTTCACTACCCAAAGGAGTCTCAGAGCGGCTTACGAACTCCTTTCCCTCCCCCTTCCCACAACAGACACCCTGTGAGGTGGGTGGGGCTGAGAGAACTCTTGACAGAAACTGCTCTTTTTCAAGGACAGCTCTTATCAGAACTACAGCTTGCTCAAGGTCATCCAGCCAGGTGCAAGTGTGTCAGCTATGCTGACATGGGGGTGGGGAGGTTAGTTGTATTCTAATTGCCAGTGCATTCCTTCTGTGCTTCTTTGCTGCTGTAACACTTATCTATAAGTTCGGCAGGTGGTGATGTTGATGTCTGGGGTTCTCGGGAACCGTGGGAGAGAGTTTGGTTCCCAGCTTCAGCGCTAAACAGCCGGAGCTCCTTCTCCCACATGTGGGAGTGTGGCCAATTGGCCAGGGCAGTGGGGGTGTGTGTGCATACGAATACCCTATATCCTATTATGCCCATGGGCAGCCGTCATTCTTAACAGTGACTATGTTGATGCATCTATAGCTCTTCAATAAAGTATTACCTTTCCTGATAAGTATGTACTACGTTGTTGGCTGTGGGTTCTGACAAAGTGGAGGAGTGGGGGAATCAAACCCGGTTCTCCCAGATTAGAGTCCGTGCACTTAACCACTACACCAAACTGGCTCTCCCCACAGTGAGCCACAGGCCACTTCAGTTAATGCACAAAGATTCTGGCTCACAAAAACTGGTTCTCCATACAGGTTCGAATACAAAAGTCAAAAGGGAGGGTGGCCAGTAAAATAAGACCAAGTAGCATTTGAGGGGAACTCTGCCTTAGGACCCTTGTGGCTGCCAGCCTCCAGGTGGGGCCTGCAGATATTCTAGAATGACAACTGGTCTCCAGGTGACAGAAATCAGTTCTGGAGGAAATGGCTGCTTTGGAGGGTGGAGTGTATAGCATTATACCCCTGCTGACTTCCCTCCCCTTCCCAAACCTTGTTCTCCTCCAAGGCTCCCCTCCCAAATCTCCAGGGATTTCCTGACCTGGAGCTGGCAGTCCTAGAGAAGAAGGGAAGGATTGGATTTATACCCCGCCCTTCACTCGCAGTCTCAGAGCGGCTTACAAACTCCTTTCCCTTCCCCTCCCCACAAAAGACACCCTGTGAGGTAGGCGGAGCTGAGAGAGCTCTGAGAGAACTGCTCTTTTTCAAGAACAGCTCTTATCAGAACTACGGCTTGCCCAAGGCCATCCAGCCAGGTGCAAGTGGAGGAGTGGGGAATCTAACCCGGTTCTCCCAGATTAGAGTCCGCGCACTTAACCACTACACCAAACTGGCTCCCCCACTCCTAGCAAGGGAGGGCGTGGAGTGGATGGTCCGTGGCTCTCCCTGAGTCTTAGGGCTGGCTTTTCTTTTCCTCAGGGAGGAAAAGTGCTAGTGGGGAGCACCCAGTTTTGCCTCTGCTTGTGTCGGCAGCATTAGAACTCGTGACCAGGAAAGACCCCCTCAACTTGGGGGTTCTCAGCAGCAGCAGGTCTCCCCCCTGGGAGGAAAAGAGGCAGAAGAGGAAGGAGAACTTTCTCCCATGTGGCAGATGGCACTCGGGCACCTACAGACGGAGGGCAGGAAAGGCCCTGAAGCCGGAATGGGAGCAGGAAAAGAGTCGCGTGCCAGGGAACTCTGGGAGAAAACGAGGCTGAAGAGCCTCCTGGGTGAGGATGCCCTTGGCTTGGACGTGCAGCGCCAGCAATTCAGGCGGTTCTGCTACTGGGAGGCCGAGGGCCCCCGAGACGCATGCAGCCACCTCCACGAACTTTGCAACCGTTGGCTGAAGCCGGAGAGGCGCAGCAAGAAGGAGATGCTGGACCTGGTGATCCTGGAGCAGTTCCTGGCCGTCCTGCCCCCGGAGATGGAGAGCTGGGTGAGGGAGTGCGGGCCGGAGACCAGTTCCCAGGCGGTGGCCCTGGCAGAAGGCTTCCTCCTCAGCCAGGCAGAGAAGGAGAAAGAGCGGGTGAGTAGGGTTTCATCCTGGCAAGACGAAAGCATCTTGAGAACCTCAGTTTTTTCCTACAGCATCTCTGGAATTCACTGCCACAGGAGGTGGCGGCGGCTACAAGCATGGACGGCTTCAAAAGGGAATTAGATAAGCATATGGAGCAGAGGTCCGTCAGTGGCTATTAGCCACAAGGTATAGATAGGGACTCTGGGGCAAGTGATGCTCTGTCTTCTTGGTGCTTGGGGGGGGGGGGCAACAGTGGGAGGGCTTCTAATGTCCTGGCCCCACTGCTGGACCTCCTGATGGCACTGGTATTTCTGGCCAGTGTGTGACACAGAGTGTTGGACTGGATGGGCCTTTGGCCTGATCCAACATTGGCGTCTCTTATGTTCTTATGTTCTTATGCCTCATTCTTGTGCAGATGAGATTTCCCTCCTTCTCTAGGCGGCCTCTTCCAGGGGTCAGACGCTGCATGGGGCATTTGAGTGCTTCTCTGGCCCTTCTGGGTGATGATCGAGGATGTAGGTGAAGCCGAAGCCGGATTCCAGCCCCACTAATAGCAGGAGGGGGTGAAGGGGGGCAGAATCCTTCTCCATATTCCTCTGACTCCTCTCTTTGTCCCCCGTGTGGTGTTTCAGGTGTGTGAACAATTCATGGAGATGTTTGCCGAGTCAGAAAAGACTCCATTGAGGACTTGCCAGAATCCACAGTTCAGGGCCTTCAAGCAGGAAGATCCAACATGGGACAGTTCACCAGGTAGGGAATCTTTGTGCCTGAACAGCTGTAACCGTCTCAGGATAAATGTTATGTCTCTGTTTTTCTCTCCAGGATGTCTGAAGCTCATTACTGGTATTTCCAGCCTGTGTTTGAGAGACTGGATTGTCCTTCTTTTCCTCCCAGGATTTGGAACAACGCTTTCCGAGTCTTCTCCTCTTTGTCCTGGCGTGGGAACAGCCCATATGCAGCCAGCTCGGACCGAGGAAGGTCCCGTGTCCTTTGAGGAGGTGGACGTGGACTTCACCAAGGAGGAGTGGGAGCTACTGGATCCGGGCCAGAGGGTCCTGGCCATGGAAGTCATGTTGGAGAATTTTGGGAATGTGGCCTCTCTCGGTAAGGGCCCCTTTCACTTTGGTTGATAGATGCTGAAATGAATTAATCTCCACGACTGTCGTTAGCAATCCGTACACTCTAGGGATTTTGCAAAGCAGGAATTGGTGGCCAGGCAGTGTGCCCTGGCATGATACCTGAACTCTTGCCCTCCTGAGCCCTTTTCTTCTGGCCTGGTTGGGATTTAGAGTCTCATTGCAGGAATAAGAACTCTTTCCTGATTCAGAGTAGGGGGACACATACTGGAGTGGGGGATCTCAGTGGTTGCTTCCTGTCTGCCCTTTGGAGGACGTGGGTCTCTCAGAGAGGATGCTTCCTGTCTGGATGATGAGGGTTTGCCAGAGGGGATACCTCCTGTCTGTCTTTGGAAGAGGTGGGCTTGAGGAAGAGGATGCTAACTCTTAATCAAAGCTGCATTCCTGACTGGAACTTCGGTCCAAGTTTGGAGCAGCATCAGCAAGCTTCAGGGGATGTTTCCAGGTTCACGTTCAGGTCTTTCACCTGCTATGTACATTTGCAGGTGAGAAATATTTTGTAGAGCAACATTCTTGTGCTTGATTGAGAAGAAAGGGGTACTCAGGTCAGGCTGGTTTGGAATATTCATGCATCCAGAATTGCCCGGGAGACTTCCCCTGCTTTTGTTTCCCCCAAAGGAGAACTTTGGACTCCCAGACCTGATCTTGGCTCCTGCCAGGAAGAAGAAGATGACAAGAAGGTGTTTACTCAGAGCAATATGGAAACGGAGATAGAAGCAGGTAGCTACTGAGATGTGGGATCCTTGGAGGGGTGGGACTTCCTCGGAGGGGTGGTGGGATTTTCCCGGTTCTTCTCCTTCTTATGCAAGAGAGGAAGACCTGTCATGCTCTGCATCCTCCGTGTGAATAGCTTGTTGTCACTTTGTGATTGACTCCTGTCCACTTGATACCTTGTCACAGTGATTCTGACTGAAAGTGTAGTGTGTTTCCCCCTCTACCAGTAAAATATTCCCTTGCAAGAAGAGGGCTCGGAGAGAGCCATGCTCCCTGATAGGCTAATTTTCAGCATGCAAGATGGGAGAATTTTCAAGCAGGGCAATTTCCTGAGTGTGGGCCCCGCAGCATTCTCCTTTTTCTCGGTTCTGCGTTCCTTTTTCCTTCAGAGTTTTTTTTCCTGCTCCTCATGTGTTTTTCTCCCTCTAGGGGTCACTTCAATATTACATTGCGTTATGTCCAGCATAAAAACGTACGGTTTAAATCTGCCGGGAAATATGCCAGACGTAAAGCGATGTAATATCGACTCGACCACTAGAGGGAGCAAAACACTGGAGGGACAGAACACTGCCCCCCCCTTAAAGTGACAGGAACGCACAAACGAGGGGAATGAGAATGCAGAAAAGCCCCGTGTTTCCTGCCAGAATGAGAACGGAGAGTACCAACGTGTCAGGAAGGGTACAGTGGGGAATAGCCAGGGAAAAACCAAATGCGAGGGAAGCCTCTTAAAAATGGCTTCTCAGTTAAGGGGGAAAGATCTGTGCAATCTCTGATGGAATGCACACCCTCTTGTAGTCTAAGCGGTGGAGCAATACCACACTAATGGTACCCTACTGCTGCAGGGCAGGCGTGCTGTGCCAGTTCTTGAGGCGTTACCCAGCTTTGCTTTTAGCAGCCCCTTCAGGTGTCTGCCAGACCTTAAGGTAGCTAAGTATTAGCATTGTAGTGGCACTTCACAACCAGGTCTGTACCATTTTAAGAATGTAAGAGAAGCCATGTTGGATCAGGCCAGTGGCCCATCCAGTCCAACACTCTGGCCAGAAGCCCCCCCCCACACACTGTTGCCTCCCCAAGCACCAAGACTACAGAGCATCCCTGCCCCAGAATGAGCATCACTCTCCCCAGGTCATCACTGCTCCAGACAAGAATGTTCCATTCATACCTTGTGGCTAATAGCCACTGAATGACTTCCGCTCCAGATGTTTATTGTATCCTCTCTTGAAGCTGCCACCACTTCTTGCATCAGTGAGTTCCACATGTTAGTTACTCTGTGGGTGAAGAAGTACTTCCTTTTATCCGGTCTAAGCCTTGTGCTCAGCAATTTCATTGAGTGTCCAAGAGTTCATGTATTGTGAGAAAGGGAGAGAAGTTCTTCTTTCTCTACCTTCTCAGCTTCCCTTCAGCCTCTGGTAATCATGGGGAAGCTTACTGCCTTGTGTATCTCTGGGGGAGAACACACTTTTCAACTGACTGACCCCCTTCCTCCTGGGGCTCCTTTTAAAAAAGTATATCCAAGAGAGTGGAGGTCTATGTGGGACAGAGAACCACTACCAGTATCAAAAGTTATACAGTATTTATTAAAAAGAAGATGTTCACAATCATACTTTCATTAAAGCACCAGGCTGACCAAGGGATTCAAAAGAAAAGGGTAAAATGCAGTTCCTCTATCCCTTCCTCTGTACCTGCCTGAGTTGATGTTAAATAGACACTTCCTTCTAGCTCTCAGGAGTTTTATCCTTTCTCTCACTGACCAGGTGAGGCCAGGTCAAATAAGTTTTTCCTGTAGTCTCCAGGAATCTCTACCTGAAGTCCTTCTAGTACTGAGCTCCTCGGAATCTCTGTTCCCTTCCCGAGATCACCTGTCTGGCTGGTGGGTGGGGGACTGGGCCATCCCATTGGCTCTTGCTAGACCTAGAAGCATTTCTCAAAGGCTTAGGTGAGGCTGGAAAGCAGTTGAATTGACTTGTCCCCTCCTACCTGTTCTCTGCATAGAGAGAAAAACTTAAAAAAAAACTCACGGTGAAGGTTTTGTTCCATTCAAACCTCCAAAGAAAAAAGGGCAGCTCTTCCCAGTTGCCTTATTGTGTCTGGAGGGATAGAGTCCAGCTATTTTGGAATTGCTGAATGGATGTGCACAGAGAAAATTATAATCTTGTTCCTTTTTCCCCTTGATAAAAGGACCTGAGACTGCCAAAGCTGACCTCATATCATGCCTGGAAGGAGAAGATGAAATCTGTGGTGAGAAGTGATTTTAACTACCTACACATTGATTGGGTCAATAGGTGTTCAAGTCAGGAGAAAGAGATTGGGTTTCTAGATAGTCTCAAATCTCAGTGACTGTGCCGTGGAGCAGAGGGTCACAGAACTTACCAGGGGGGAGGCGATCCTGGACTTGGTCCTAAGTACTGCTCAAGGCCTGGTGAGAGATGTAAACGTGATAGCACCGGTTGGTCACAGTAATCATAATGCTATTAAGTTTAGTATTTATGTAAATACGGAGTTGCCTAAAAAGACCAACATGACCACATTTACCTTTAAAAGGAGTAACTTCTCTCAAATGGGCGGGGGGGGGGTTGTAAAGAAGAAACTGAAAGGAAAGATGAGGGGGGTCAAATCCCTTCATGAAGGTTAAAGAACATAAGAACATAAGAGAAGCCCATGTTGGATCAGGCCAATGGCCCATCCAGTCCAACACTCCGTCACACAGTGGCCAAAAATACCAGGTGCCATCAGGAGGTCCAGTAGTGGGGCCAGGACACTAGAAGCCGGCTCCCACTGTTGCCCCCCCCCAAGCACCAAGAATACAGTGCATCACTTGCCCCAGACTGAGAGTTCCTATCTATTTGTTGTTGTTCAGTCGCACAGTCGAGTCCGACTCTTCGCGACCCCATGGACCAAATCACGCCAGGCCCTCCTGTCTTCTGTCGTGCTCTGGAGTTTGCTTAATTGTTGCCTTGATAACACTGTCTAACCATCTCATCCTTTGCCGTCCCCTTCTTCTTTGACCTTCAATCTTTCCCAGCATCAGGGTCTTCTCCAGTGAGTGCTTCCTTCTCATTTGGTGGCCAAAGTATTTGAGCTTCAGTTTCATTATCTGGCCTTCCAGGGAACAGTCAGGGTTGATTTCTTTTAGGATTGACTGGTTTGATCTTCTTGCAGTCCAGGGGACTCTCAAGAGTCTTCTCCAGCACCATAATTCAAAATAATCTATTCTTCGGCGCTTGGCCTTCCTTATAGTCCAGCTCTCGCAGCCATACAGTACTACTGGGAATACCATTGCTTTGACCATACAGACTTCTGTTGGCAGGGTGATGTCTCTACTTTTTATTATGCTGTCTAGGTTTGCCATTGCTTTCCTCCCAAGGAGCAGGTGTCTTTTAATTTCATGGCTGCAATCACCATCTGCAGTGACCTTGGATCCCAGGAACGTGAAGTCTGTCACTTGTCTAGATGACAAGTCTTTAAAACTTGCACTCTCTACAAGAGTTAACATTTCATTCCATAATGTTTGTGCTCCATTTTTTCACAATGTTCATGCTTGGTTTCTCTTTTCTTCAGTCATCAGCAGGAGGTGCAGAAAGAATGCAAACGGGGGAGAAAAAATATAAATGCCCGGAGTGTGGGGAAAGCTTCAGACACAGTTCAAGCCTTGCTTACCACCAAAGAATACACACCAGGGAAAAACCATATCAATGCCTTGAGTGTGGAAAAAGCTTCAAGAGTTGTACACATCTTATTTCCCATCAAATAATTCACAGAGGGGAGAAACCATATAAATGCCTGGCATTTGGAAAAAGCTTTAGGAGAAGTCCAAGTCTTATTTCTCATCCTAGAATTCACACAGGGGAGAAACCATATACATGCCTGGAGTGTGGAAAAAGCTTCAGAACTAGTTCAAATCTTATTACCCATCATAAAATTCACACAGGGGAGAAACCTTATAAATGCCTGGAGTGTGGGAAAAGCTTTAGTCGGAATGACCACCTTACTTCTCATCGAAGAATTCACACAGGTGAGAAACCATATAAATGTTTAGAGTGTGGAAAAAGCTTCCCTCAGAGAGGTAACTTTGCTTCCCATCAAAGAACTCACACAGGGGAAAAACCATATAAATGCCTGGAGTGTGGAAAACACTTCAAGAGTAATGCACATCTTACTTCCCATCAAAGAATTCACAGAGGGGACAAACCATACAAATGCCTGGAATGTGGAAATAGCTTCCGTCACAGTTCAGTACTTGCTCGCCATCAAAGAATTCACACAGGGGAGAAACCATATAAATGCCTGGAGTGTGAGAAGAGCTTTAGGAGGAAGGATCAACTAAGTTCCCATCAAAGAATTCACATACCAGATGTCATGATCCTGGGCCTATAGTGGTGCGGCCAACAAGCTCTAGGGAGACCTAGTAGCTCCAGGGATGCCTATACTAGAGTAGTATCAGGGTCTACATTTCCCAGGTACCCTCTAGATCCTGTGATGGGGTAACAGGATTTTGGAGGGAAAACTACACCAGCAGGGGAGCAGAGAGTGGTGCCTGGGAAGAAGAGATAAAAGGCCTTGCCCAAAGTGAGAGGCGGTTCACTCCCAGGGAGCAGGGCTGGTGAGGCTGCTGCAGAAAGAGGGATCCCTCATCCAAATGGCGTCAGTCAACCTGAGAACCAGTACCTAGAGGAGGCTAGGACAGTAGAGACAGACGTGTTAGGATTTATTATTTTGCTGGTTTACCTACCTTTACTGTGCTCATTTTTCCTACATGTTTTTGAATCACAGTCATTGTGAAATCTCTTTAATAAAACTAGTTTGTTACTCTGCCTGGGTCTTCATGCCTCGTTTGGTAACGTATAAAGAGAAACCTACTGGAAAAGTACTGTATAAAGTGATAGGGTGGGTGCTCGGGGCCCTCCCAAGGAGACCCATACCAGCGTGGTGGCAGCCATTAGAGAACAAATATAAATGACTGACAAGTCAGAAAAGCTTCAGTCAGAGTGACAGTCTTACTTTCCATCAAAGAATTAACACAAGGGAGAAACCATAGAAATGCCTGGAGTGTGGAAAGGCATTACATCAAAGTAAATTTGATTAGGAAATTAGAAAACAGTGCAATAAAACAGTATAATACAAGGGTGGCCAAACTTGTTCAGCATAAGAGCCACATAGAATAAATGTCAGACAGTTGAGAGCCGCAAAACATGAACAAATATTATGCACACATTTTCATTTAAAATATGCAAATTTGCTTTTTTATTAACATTAAACGAGACTGCCAAAAATAAAAACAAAAGGGTTAAAAACAGATATTGATAATGATATTTATTTGTTTGCTAATGATATTTATTTGTCTAAGAGAGAGAAAGAAGAAGGTGGAAAGAAAGAATGAAAGAGGAGTGAAAGAGAGAGAGAGAAAGCAAATAGGGAGGGAAGAAAAGTATGCCTCCCCTTCGCTTCCCCAGCTGCCCTGCCGGGAGCTGCACAATATGTGTAAAAGAGCCACATGTGGCTCCCGAGCCACAGTTTGGCCACCCCTGGTATAATACATACAGTACATAATGCAGTAAAACTGGTTAAACTTTTTCCATGCTTCAGTCCACAGTCTTAATCTCGTCTTGAAAATGCCCTTATAAACCCTTCTGCTTCACACTTTCAGTGGAATGCTAAAATTGTGGGGACCTTCCTGTCTGCATCAAGCAGGTCATTCCTTCAAGGGGCAGCCACAAGAGGGAATCCTTTTCTATGCATCACTGTCAATCTCTCCATTATCGTTGCTAAAGTTTGGTGCAGTGGTTAAGTGCCTGGACTCTGATCTGGGAGAACCAGGTTTGATTCCCCACTCCTCCACTTGCAGCTGCTGGATGACCTTGGGCAAGCCATAGTTCTGTCAGAGCTGTTCTCGAAAGAGCAGTTCTTGAAAGCTCTCTCAGCCCCACCTACCTCATGGTGTCTGTTGTGGGGAGGGGAAAAGAGTTTGTAAGCCACTCTGAGACTCAAGTGAAGGGCGGGGTATAAATCCAATATCATCTTCTCTTCTAAAATGACTAAAGTGGTTGCAAGAGATGAAAGCAAGAGTAGTGGTTCCACAGACCTGTAGCTTCAACCAAGGATGTCGAACTCATTTGTTATGAGGGCCAGATCTGACATAAATGAGACCTTGTTGGGCCGGGCCATGTGTGTCATAAAATGTAATGCCAGGTAGCGGAGATACAAACTTTATAAAGGACCCAAACACAAAGGTGTTTTTTTTTACTTAAAATAAGAACATGCTTAAAACATTAGCACTCTTGCAATATTTAACAGTATTTAACTGACACCTCTTCCTCTGAATCATTGCATCAAAATGTCTGTGCTGTTGCAATCTTGAGTATGCTGTTCAAGTGTGTATCTGTAAGCTGCAAACCTACTTTTGATTTATTGACATTCACCACAGAAATCTCATGCTCAGAGTTCTGAGTCTAGGACCCAGGTTAAAACATGAAATGGCTGAGTGATTAAGAGAGTCTGGAGAAGCAAGCTACGATGCAGCAGCAGAACTGGAAGCAAGAGATGGCCAGTTCCACTGCGGGCCTGATAGAAGCCCTCCAGAGGCCTGATCTGGCCTCCGGGCCACATGTTTGACACACGGTTGCTCTGGAGGGAGAATTTTGCACCCCGTGAAATGGTCTCTTCTTAATCAAACAACCTTTGGCCCTCTATACCTGGAGGTTCCCCTCAGTCACCATGGCTAGTAGCGACTGATAGATTCGTCCTCCAGGAATCTATCTAATGTCCTGCATTCTCCTGCTGTTCCTCTTGCAAGGGACTCACAAGGCTGCCCCTCTGAGCGGAGAGAGAATCGGCAGGTGTTTGACACATGGTTGCTCTGGAGGGAGAATTTTGCACCCCGTGAAATGGTCTCTTCTTAATCAAACAACCTTTGGCCCTCTGTATGTGGAGGTTCCCCACAGTCGCCATGGCTAGTAGCGACTGATAGACTCGTCCTCCAGGAATCTATCTAATCTACTGCATTCTCCTGCTGTTCCTCTTGCAAGGGATTCACAAGGCTGCCCCTCTGAACGGAGAGAGAATCGGCAGCTGGGAAAGGGAAGAAATCTTCCCTTCATCTCCCTCCCCTGGCGATGCTCCTCCTCGAGTGTCAGGCAAGAGGGGGGCTCCACTGGGCACTTAAGGAAGAGAGGCTCTGCCAGAGTTAAATACCGCCCTCCTAGAGAGGCATCCGGGAGACTGGGGAAGGCACTTCCTGCTCCGCCCCCTGAGCTGGAGAAACTGGGAGGGAGCAGGTGAGTTGCGGGAAGGCGTTTGAGGCGGGGAGGCAGCAGAAGGAGGGAGGCGCAAGAAGGAGCCCCCCCCCCCGGAGCAGAACATCAGGCCAGGCATGCGAAAGCACCCGGGAGCAACATCTGCGCATTGCTGATGCGGGATCATCCAGAGGGTGATCTCCCTACCGGGAGAGCTAAAGCCAGGTGGGCTGAAAGGGTGTCCCGGCCAAAGGCCGGATTCAGGAGAAAAATGCCCTGTCTCGGAGAGCCCGACTGGATCAGACATGGGCTAATCTAATCGCGCGATCCTGTTTCTAGCACTGCAAGGAGACCCCAAGTACAGTTTGAAGGCAGATGCGTTCTTGGTGCTTCTAGGGATGCCAGTCTCCAGGTGGGTTCTGGAGATCTCCCAGAATCAGAACTGATCTCCAGGCTACAGAGAGAGCCAGTTTGGTGTAGTGGTTAAGTGCGCGGACTCTAATCTGGGAGGACCGGGTTTGATTCCCCACTCCCCCCACATACAGCTGCTGGTGTGACCTTGGGTCAGTCACAAGCTCTGGCACAGCTGTCCTTGAAAAAGAGCAGTTTGTGTCAGAGTTCTCTCAGCCCCACCCACCTCACAAGGTGTTTGTTGTGGGGAGGGGAAGGGAAAGGAGTTTGTAAGCCGCTCTGAGACTCCAAGTGAAGGGCGGGGTATAAATCCAATCTCCTCCTCCTCCTCCTCTTCTTCCCCCTCCCCCTCCTCCTCTTCTTCTTCTGGTATCAGTTCCCCTGGAGCTAAAGGCTCCTTTGGAGGTTGAACTATATGGCATTATACCATGCTGACGTCCCTCTCCACCCCAAATCTCCAGGAATTTCCTGACCTGGAACTGGCAACCTTACCCCCCAAAAAGTATTTTCTCTCTCTCCCTTTGTGTGTGTATTGTAATAACAACAACAACAACAATAATTCAATTCAATTTATTACGGGTCTATATGACCGAAGTCTTGACCAAAAGAGAATGCAAAAGGGGTAAAATAGGTACATAAAATGGACATAAAATATGACAAATACATAGTCACAATCAGTGACAACAATAATAATGTGATGTCTTTGTTGCCTGCCTCCTGCCTCAGGCTCTCCTAAAAATGGCACTTCCCCCAGCTATTTCTGCAGTTAGACTGCTGTTTTTCAAGATATTCCCTTGGGCCGTGGACTTGTAGCTTTGCCTTTCTCACACAGGGTTCTTTATCTCCTTGCAAAGGTTGTCGCCTGCAAAAGTCCTCCCTGCTGTCTGTGTTAGAGCTTGGGAATCCAAACCTCTCTAGTCCACCATTCTCTTAAGCATCCTGGTTCTCTCCCTCTCTGGGACAAGCCGAAACTCTGTGCTCTTCCCTCATCTGGTATACCTGATGGTTACTATCTGATGATGGAAGGCAGAAGGAGCAAATCCTGGCCTCTGTTCCTGGTAGCTAATGCGGCTCTAGATTGGCCACTTTGTGGGTTTTTCCGGCTTCCCTTTCAAAGGCTTCCAAACTTGTGGCCATCGCTACATCGCTGTTTAATAATTTGGGATGGGGTAATGTAACATTGCTGGCAGAGTACAGGCCTTGTGCGCAGAGAGACCCAGGTTCTCTGCTGGTGTCTCTGCTGAATGGGACTGGAGAATATTCCTGACGTTGACCCTGCGGAGGACAAATGTCCATGTAGAGAGCGGGAAGAACAAGCTGGCCCCTGCGCAAGGCAGCTTCTGGTATTCTCTCTAGGGACGTGGCTGAACAACGACTTCAGTCCCAAGCAAGGAAGAGGAACAGACTGGGCAGGCAGGATCTGTAAGGGTGCCAGAACTCTGTCCTCACAGAAGGTGTTGTGAGCCACAGCCCACTTCAATGGATGTACAAAGATTCTGGCTCACAGAAACTGAAACCACAATAACCGTTTTCTCAGGTGCTCCAAAGCACTGTCGTTTTGGCTTCATCAGGGTGTGGCTAACATGGCGACACTCAGGGCTCTTTTTGTAGAAAAAACCCAGCAGGAACTCATTAGCATAATAGGCCACACCCAACAGCAGAAACTCATTAGCATATTAGGCTACACCCCTGACAACACAGCTCATTACCACATTAGGCCGCACCCCCATGTTACCAGAAATGTGGTTATCCAGCCAAACACCCCTTTTGCTTGTTATTCTGTTTACCTTGTTTGTTGTCAAAACCCAGGGCTTTTTTGTAGCAGGAACTCCTTTGCATGTTAGGCCACACACCCCTAATGTAGCCAATCCTAATGAGTTTCTGCTGTTGGGTGTGGCCTATTATCCTAATGAGTTCCTGCTGGGCGTGGCCAACTCAGGAGCCAGCCGGAACTCCGTTCCTGTGCGTTCCTGCCAAAAAATGTGCGTTCCTGCCCAAAAATAGCCCTGGCGACACTTCTAAACAGCACTGTGGCTCTCCATGCAGATTTGAATACAAAAGTCAAAAGGGAGGGTGGAGTGGGCAGTCCCAGCAAATGGATGGTCTGTGGCTCTCGCTGGGTCTTAGGGCTGGCTTTTCTTTTCCTCAGGGAGGAGCTCCAGAGGCTAGTGGGGAGCACCCAGTTTTGCCTCTGCTTGTGTCGGCAGCATTAGAACCCGTGACCAGCGAAGACCCCCTCAACTTGGGGTTCTCAGCAAAAGTCTCCCCCCCCCATGGGACCAAAAGAGGATGAAGAGGAAGGAGAATTTTCTCCTGTGTGGCAGATGGCACTCGGGCACCTACAGACGGAGGGCAGGAAAGGCCCTGAAGCCGGAATGGGAGCAGGAAAAGAGTCGAGTGCCGGGCGACTCTGGGAGAAGACGAGGCTGAGGAGCTTCCTGGGTGAGGATGCCCTTGGCTTGGACGTGCAGCGCCAGCAATTCAGGCGGTTCTGCTACTGGGAGGCCGAGGGCCCCCGAGACGCATGCAGCCACCTCCACGAACTTTGCAACCGTTGGCTGAAGCCGGAGAGGCGCAGCAAGAAGGAGATGCTGGACCTGGTGATCCTGGAGCAGTTCCTGGCCGTCCTGCCCCCGGAGATGGAGAGCTGGGTGAGGGAGTGCGGGCCGGAGACCAGTTCCCAGGCGGTGGCCCTGGCAGAAGGCTTCCTCCTCAGCCAGGCAGAGAAGGAGAAAGAGTGGGTGAGTAGGGTTTCATCCTGGCAAGATGAAAGCATCTTGAGAACCTCAGTCGTTTCCTGAAGCATCTCTGCCCCCCTTTATTTTTATTTTATTTTTTGGTTTGTGGTTGTGTGCCTGTACCTGGAAGTCACGGTGGCCTCTGTCAACTCCTACTGGGGCACGGATGACATTCAGAGAAGTGGCTTGATAGCCTGCCTTTGCCTCCCAGCCCTGGTATTCTCTGGAGGTCTCCCCTCCAAATACTAGCCAGGGTCAGCCCTGCTTAGTTTCTGAGATCTGACGAGATTGGGCTTGCCTTGAGCTATCCACGTTAGGATTCTGACTCCTCTCTTTGTCCCCCGTGTGGTGTTTCAGGTGTGTGAACAATTCATGGAGATGTTTGCCGAGTCAGAAAATACTCCATCAAGGACCTGCCAGAATCCACAGTTCAGGGCCTTCAAGCAGGAGGATCCAATGTGGGACACCTCTCCAGGTAAGGATTAATTGTGCCTGAACACCTGTAACAGTCTCAGGATAAACGTTGTGTCTCTGTTTTTCTCTCCAGGATGCCTGAAACTCATTACTGCTATTTCCAGTCCCTTGGCCTGTGTTTGAGAGACTGGATTGTCCTTCTTTTCCTTCCAGGATTTGGAAAAGTGCTTTCCGAGTCTTCTCCTCTTTGTCCTGGCGTGGGAACAGCTGTTATTCAGCCAGCTCGGACCGAGGAAGGTCCCGTGTCCTTTGAGGAGGTGGACGTGGACTTCACCAAGGAGGAGTGGGAGCTTCTGGATCCGGGCCAGAGGGTCCTGGCCATGGAAGTCATGTTGGAGAATTTTGGGAATGTGGCCTCTCTCGGTAAGGGCCCCTTTCACTTTGGTTGATAGATGCTTCAATTGAATTAATATCCATGACTGTCGCTAGCAGTCCGTACACTCTAAGGATATTTTGAAGCAAGGAGTAGATGGCCAGCCGGTGTGCCCTGGCATGATACCTGAACTCTTGCCCTCCTGAGCCCTTTTCTTCCGGCCTGCTTGGGATTTAGAGTCTCATTGCAAGCAGCAGAACTCTTTCCTGATTCAGAGTTTGGGGGTGAAGGGTGGGCGCAACTTGGAGTGAGGGATCTCAGTGGTTGCTTCCTGTCTGCCCTTTGAAGGAGATGGGTTTCTTGGAGCAGATGCTTCCTGTCTGCCCTTTGGGTGACGTGGGTTTGCCAGAGGGGATGCTTCCTGTCTGTCTTTGGAAGAGGTGGGCTTGATGAAGAGGATGCTTCCCTCTGGGATAACTCTTGATCACAGAATCATAGAGTTGTAAGGGGCCATACAGACCATCTAGTCCAACCCCGTGCCCGATGCTGCATTCCTGACTGGCACTTCGGTCCAAGTTCAGAGCAGCATCTGCAAGCATCAGGTGATGTTTCCAGGCACACCTTCAGGTCTTTCGCCTGCTATGTGTATGTGCTGTGGATAAATATTTTGTAGAGCAACATTCGGGGCTTCTGTCCTTGTTGTGCTTGATTGAGAAAGAAGAGAGGCGGGTTTGGAATATTTATGCCTCCAGAAGTGTCAGTGAGAACTCACCTGCTTTTGTTTCTCCCAAAGGAGAACTTTTGACTCTTAGACCTGATCTCAGCTCCTGCCAGGACGAAGAAGGTAACAAAAAGGTGTTTACTCAAAGTACTATGGAAACAGACATCAAAGCAGGTAACTACTGAGATGTGGGATCCTTGGAGTCGTGAGACTTCCTCAGAGGGGCGGTGTGATTTTTCTGGTTCTTCTCCATCTTATGCATCCTCCTTGTGAATATCTTGTCAGTTTGTGATCCAGTCCTATCCACTTGATACCTTGTCACAGTAGTTTTGGTTGCGAGTGTAGTCTGTTTCCCCCTCTACCAACAAAATATTTCCTTGCAAGCAGAGCAAGGAGAGGGCTGGAGTAGAGCCATGCTCCTTGATAGGTGAATTTTGTGTGTGTGGGTGTGCATGCACATGCATGCCTGGAAGTCACTGGCAACCCCTACTGGGGCTTGAACATTCAGAGACGTGGCTTGCTATTTCCTGCTTGTGCGTCCCAGCCCGGGTACTCTTTGGAGGTCTCCCATTCAAATACTTGCCAGAGTTGGACCTGCTTAGCTTCCAAGATCTGACGAGATCATGTTCGCCTGGGCTATCCAGGTCAGGGATCAGTTTCCTCATCTTTTGATGTAAGATTGCTGCATAATTCATCAGTGCTCCTGATGGGCTAATTTTTAACATGCAAGGCGGGAGAATTTTCAAGTGGGGAAATATCCTGAGTGCGGGCCTTTCCGCATTCCATTTTCCTCCCTTGTGTGTTCCTGTTGCTTCATGGCTCCCCCCCCCACATGTGTTTTGCTCCCCCTAATGGCCGATTCAGTATTGCCTTGATGACCAGCAGGGAGATATGTCAGCGATGTAATGTCATGTCCACTCAGCCACTAGAATGAGCAAACCACACGTGGAACACTCCCTCCGCCACTGAAGTGACAGGAACGCACAAACGAGGGGAATGAGAATGCAGAAAAGCCCCGTGTTTCCTGCCAGAATGAGAACCAAGAGTACCAATGCGTCAGCAAGGGCACAGTGGGAAATAGCCAGAGAAAAACTGAATGCGAGGGAAGCCTCTTTAAAAAATGGAAGAAATTATTTTTCAGTCAAGGGAGATCTGTGCAATCTCCAGTGAAATAGACACCCTCTTGTAGTCTAAGCTGTGGGGTAAGACCACACTAGTGGTACCACACTGCTGCAGAACAGGTATGGACAAAGCCCAGGTGCCATCAGGCGGTCCACCAGCAAGCACCAAGGATACAGAGCATCCCTGCCACAGACAGAGTGTTCTATCTATACACTGTGGCTAATAGACACTGTTGGACTTCTGTTCCATATGTTTATGCTATCCCCTCTTGAAGCTGTCTATGTTTCTAGCTGCCACCAATTCCTGTGGCAGTGAATTCCACATGTGAATGGGTGAAGAAGTACTTCCTTTTATCCGTTCTAACCTGACTGCTCAGCAATTTCATGGAGTGCCCATGAGCTCTTCTATTGTGAGAAAGGGAGAAAAGTACCTCTTTCTCTACCTGCTCTATCTCATGGATAATTTCATACACCTCTCTCATATCACTCCTCAATCATTGTTTCTGCCAGCTAAAGAGCCCTGACTTCTTCAACCTTTCTTCATAGGGAAGGTGCTCCAGGCCCTTAATCATCTTAGTTACCCTTTTCTGTACTTTTTCCAATGCTAAAATATATTTTTTTGAGTCTCTGAGGTCTTCTTTTGTTCTACTGTTATTATTTCACCATCAGGCTCTTGGGGTGGTGAATAGTGTCATTTTAGGAGGGCAAAACAAGCCCCCTTGTGCAAACGAGGCCGCCAAGAGGTTAGTTAGGAAGAGGGGTCCCCAGAGCAAGTAAAGGGAGACTTCAGTAAAGGTTACAACCAGGGCTCTTTTTGTAGAAAAAACCCAGCAGGAACTCATTAGCATAATAGGCCACACCCAACAGCAGAAACTCATTAGCATATTAGGCTACACCCCTGGCAGCACAGCTCATTAGCACTTTAGGCCACACCCCCATGCCACCAGAAGTGTGGTCATCCAGCCGCACCCACCTTTTGCTTCTTATTCTGTTTACCTTGTTTGTTGTCAAAACCCAGGGCTTTTTTTGTAGCAGGAACTCCTTTGCATGTTAGGCCACACACCCCCAATGTAGCCAATCCGAATGAGTTTCTGCTGTTGGGTGTGGCCTATTATGCTAATGAGTCCCTGCTGGGCGTGGCCAACTCAGGAACCAGCCGGAACTCCGGTCCTGTGCGTTCCTGCCCAAAAATAGCCCTGGTTACAACAAGGAAAGGGCAGATCCTGTTCTGACAGGGAAACATTGCAGGGCTTTGGGAAGGGGGACGGAAGTGGGGAGAAATGTGACATCCGGAGATGGTACCAAATTTGCAAGATGGGCAGCTGACAGAATGTTGAAGAATAGTGTATGTACTACCAACGTTCCCTCTAAGCTGTGGAGTCTTGTGAGCAAAAATCCTACTTAGTGAGCTACTGGCATTAAAGCTGTGAGCGAGCAACTTGGCTGCTGCATAAATTAGTTTGCTCTGGAGCCCTCCCTTCCTGAGCTAAGGCAAAAATGTGTGAGCTGGAGGCTAAAAAACTGTGAGCCAGCTCACACTAACTCAGCTTAGAGGGAACACTGTGTACTACTACATATGTCTGTGTGTGCACAAAAGGGAGGTGCTATCTCAAGTTCAGAAGAACAGATATCAGATAGAAGAAAACTAATCTCTTCATGGAGCGCCACAGAACATCACCACTCAGCCAGCTGGAAACCCCTTGACCTCATATACGCAGCCTTGGTGGGGAGGGCGGGGTATAAATTGAACAAACAAATAAATGAATAAATATCACGGCTGGAAGGAAAAGACAAAATTGATGGTGAGAGGTGATTTTAACTACCCACACGTTGATTGGGTCAATATGTGTTCAAGTCAGGAGAAAGAGACTGGGTTTCTACATACTCTCAATGACTGTGCCATGGAGCAGATGGTCACAGAACCTACCAGGCGGGAGGTGGTTCTAGACTTGGTCCTAAGTACTGCTCAAGACCTGGTGAGAGATGTAAATGTGATAGCACCGGTTGGGAGCAGTGACCAGAATGGTCTTAAGTTTAGCATTTATGTAAACAGGGAGTTGCCCAGGAAGACCAACACAACCACCTTTAGCTTTAGAAGGGGTAACTCTCAAATGAGGGGGCTTGTGAAGAAGATGCTGAAAGAGAAGGTAAGGAGGGTCAAATCCCTTCGTGAAGGTTGCAGACTACTTAAAGCTACAGTCCTGGAAGCTCAGATAAAATGTATACCACAGGTTAGGAAAGGTAAAAAGGTGTAAAGGTAAAGGTTCCCTTGCTCGAAAGCCAGTCGAATCCGACGCTAGGGTTTGCGGTGCTCATCTCCGTTTCAAAGCCGAAGAGCCAGCGCTGTCCGAAGACGTTTCCTTGGTCATGTGGCCGGCATGACTAAACACCAAGGCGCACGGAACACTGTTACCTTCCCACCGAAGTGGTCCCTATTTATCTACTTGCAATTTCTTGCTTTCGAACTGCTAGGTTGGCAGGAGCTGGAACTAGAGACGGGAGCTCACTCCGTCATGCGGCACACTCGGGTCTCGAACTGCTGAACTACTGACCTTCCACAGCCTGCAGTTCAGCGTATTAACCACTTGAGCCACCGCAGCTCCTTTAGGAAAGGTACCAGTAGTAATAAAAAAGGGCTGTATGGTTAACGAACAAAGTAATGGAAGTAATAAAAGTTAAGAAGGATTCCTTTAAGCGGTGGAAAGCTAGTCCGAGTGAAGTAAATAAAAGGGAGCACAGGCTTTGGTAAATAAAATGGAAGTCAGTGAAGACAAAATCTGTGGTCATTTTTAATACTGTGTACAGTTCTGGTCACCGCACCTCAAAGAAGATATTATAGCACTGGAAAAAGTGCCCAAAAGGGCAACTAAAATGATTAAAGGGATGGAACACTTTCCCTATGAAGAAAGGTTAAAGAGGTTAGGGCTCTTTAGCCTGGAGAGATGACGTTTGAGGGGTGTTGAACTCATTTGTTACGGGGGCTGGATCTGACATAGATGTCAATTCTGTTGGGCTGGGCCATGTGTGCCATAAAACATAACACCAGCTACTGGAGATACAGACTTTATAAGGGACAGCGGCTGGTTCTCACTGAAAGGCCCCATGAGCTGGGAGGGGCTGCTTTGTAAACACCACATGGGCAGACTGGAGAGCCAGTGGTGCAGTGCAAGGGAGATGCTCCCGTGCTGCTTGACTGCTGCAGATGAGGTTCTTCCCCCATGCTGGAGCCACAATAGGGGTGGATCCGCCTTCTCCAAGTGTTCTCCTGTTTCGTCCCTTACACCAGGCCTTGCGGGCCACATAAGAGCCTTAACGAGCCCCCAGGCTTAAAGTTTGACACCCCTGTGACAGAGGTTTACAAAATTAAGCATGGGATAGAGAAAGAAGTACTTTCCCCCCTTTCTCACAGTACAAGAACTCATGAGTTAATGAGCAGTAGGTTTAGGACAGAGGAAAGGAAGCTTTCTTTTCTATTTTGCAGAAGTTGTTTTTCCCCCCTAACTTGCTTACCTGCCTCTTTATGAAATGAAATGGCAGGCCAGAGGGATAGTTAAAGATTGCTTTGCTGGTTAGCTTAAAAACCTACAGAAACCAATAAAATAATATCATAAAAACCTTATATAAATGTGTTGTAGTTCCATGTAGAATAATTAAGAAGAGGTGCATATTTTTAATATTCACCGTTGCTCTTTCAATTGTGATAATTTGACAGTAGGTGCAGAAACTGAATGTGTGTGTGTGTGTGAGAGAGAGAGAGGCATAGAACAGCACACATCTGGTAGTCAAAAAAGGTTTTAACATTAAAATGCTTCATAAAATAACTTTTTAAAAGTTAATAGTGTGCCAAGTGATTCTCATCCTTTCTAGTATCTTTGCATCCTCCACTGGCCAGAACACTGAATACTAGGAATAGGTTTATTTCTTTTTAGAGGAGCCTTTTAGGTGATAATGGGTTTTGCGGAAGAGCAAGACAGTAGTGCAGTGTTAACATAATCTGGGTACAGATAACAGGGATAGATGGATTTGTTTAATCAATATAATAAACTTTTTTTTGTTCTTTTTTTGTGATGCGGCTGTCAGCCAGCTTTGCAGATCTCCACAATGTCATTAACAACACCAACAGAATAAAATGTCTATACTGCTAATTGTTGTTGTTAGTAATAGGTTTTCATGTATGGTCATAAAGCCAATATGTTCTGTCAAGACACATTCACTTTTTTCTTAGGTACAGACCATACTCAGAATAGTTATGTCATAGATTTTTTATTTAAATGGTCTTTTAATTTTTTTATTTTTGGTGCTGTGGTCCTATTACTATTTCTAGAAAGCAAAGACGGTCCCTAGATTTTTCCTTGAAATGCATTTTTTGTTGTTGGAGGGCTTGGTGCTTGTGTCTCAAGAGTTCTACAATAAGGTCTGCACTATGTATGCCAATGTTTCCAAATACGGGGATGTCACGTATCGTTTACACAGAGTTTGAATAATACAGCAAGTTCTGGAGTAACTTTCAGTTTGTAATTCAGTTGGGCAAAGCCTGGTTAAAATTTTCTTTAATTTTCAATGCAAGTTAAATACGTGTTGTCAGCATACTTAGAGGGGCAGTGTTCCCATTCTGAAGACTCAGAACAAATTGGAAAATGGAATGATGACTTCTAAATGGAATAGTTTTAGCAGGGTGATGTCAGCTAAAGATACCAGTGATAAGTTCCATATATTATTTGTAGTACAGATTGTAGTTTGTGTTTGCATAATTTGTATGTTTGTGAACAGAACTTTTTAAATATTTAGAAATGTAGGCCTGCTCACAATTTAAGGCTACTAAATCTGTTGGCTCATGAGTTAGAATTCCTGCTTAGAGGGGAATTACAGAGCAATGTTGTATGGGATTCTGAAGGGCCTGCCACATAAACATGCCAGCCATACACAAGGCTACTATGCCAGTGTAAAATTCAGCATCTCAGAAAGGATTATCTTGCTTTCCTGGCGTATTTTAAGCCGTCACGAGGATTCGTGTCCTCCTGTTGTCAGTTAATTTGACATTGCCTGGAGCAGGCAGTCTAGAAGCTGATTAAATACCCCAAGGACCATTCAGAAGTAAGGGGGGGGGGCTGCACAGAGATATCCTGCATAATGGGGTGGGTGACAGGGCCACAGGGGGAATTACCAGTCGAGTTGGAGGAGCATCTGGGGTGGTCTAGAGCTGAATCAGATGCAGTACAGACTCTGGGTGACCACCTGGCCCTCATGGGAGGCAGGAGTGCTTCTCTCTATGATGGCAGAATTGACAGCTGTCACTCTTTCTGCTGGTGGTACACCCAACAGTAAATGTGGGGGTGAAGTTATTTGAAGAATCACGCGAGACAACTCTCTTGAGGGTAGAGAAATCAGTCTGCCTCTCAAGGCAGCAGCAGTTTATTTTATCCCCATTCTGCTTCCCCCCTCCCCTCCATCCGTGTGCTGGGGTTGAGAGGTCACATAGCTGGGGTCCAGGGTTCACATTCAGAAAACCAGAGGAGAACAATCACTTTCAGGGGGGATTTGTTTTGATTACATTGGAACAATTATTAACAAGCTACCTCCACAGTACTACAACATGTCCATAGGTACTGTGGCTGTGCAAAGGTTGTTGGATTTAGAGCTATGTCCTGTTGATTAGAGTTACTGATCAATATCCAGATATTTACAGAGTCTGGAAATATGGGCTCAAAGCAGGACAGGTGTGCCTAATCGCTGACGTCGTGCCCACATTCCACACTTTTTTTGCCTTTAAAGCAGGCATTGTTCTTCATCAGAATGTTCTGACCCCTCTGCAGAGGAATCAGAATGAATGTTATAGAGAGAGAGCGCTAAAGGCCCTCGTGGAGTTGCAGAATAGGCAGTACGTCTTTTGGGGTTGCAGGACAAGCACCAAGATTGAAATATACAGTATATGAAACGCATGACAAGGAAACATAAAACAATGATTACAAGATATTGAATACATTTTTCAAGCCACCCCCCCAGGTAGTCATGATCACAGGGCATTCCATGGCATCTGGTGGGGGATGGAACAGTTGTGGTTTGTGGTTCACACTGGCGAAAGTTCCTGCCAAAGGAGCAACCATAGCTGTCACAGGTAC
>NW_015167648.1:74949-75078 GCF_001447785.1 Gekko japonicus
CTGGACACACAGATAACATTTCAGAAATCTCTTTACTTTCCTCCAAGTAAGGGTTCTGATTTTTTAAATGATCCATAAGAACACTTTGTGGAGAAGGGTGTAAGGGTGGAGGAGTTTTATCTGGTGGAA
>NW_015167648.1:75257-75399 GCF_001447785.1 Gekko japonicus
ATTGAGCCCCCTGAGAAAAGGCAGAGGAGCTTTCTATACTGCATGTCAGAGAAGCCAGTGAAGAAACAGGTGCTATGGCTTCTAAAAGACCATGTACATAAGAACTTTGAATATCTGTATCCTGGATTCCTTTATGGAGTTC
>NW_015167648.1:75570-119523 GCF_001447785.1 Gekko japonicus
GCGTAGGGTTAAAGCAGAAGGAGTAGAGGAATCATCAGACCTATTGGCTCCAGATTCCAACAAGGTTGGAGCTGAGGGAGAAGGAGAGGGAGGTTTTGGGGCGGCCAGCTGACAGACCGAATAAGAGGGAGGAGGACACACTGTTAACTGCGTCCTCAGCTGAGTAGGTGCAAAAGTTTCAACTGCATATCGACATTGATGCCAGACCTGCAGCAGCTCTACAGGAGCTCTTGGGGGACAATGTAAAATCTTCCCCACTTTTTCCCAAACCCGGAGTCTCAAAGACCCCTCTTCCGGGTAGGAGGGACATAGCCTATGGATTTCTCCTAACAAACTCTTTACTTGCCGCAGAGATGCGGTCCCGCCGGATCTCTGAAGCAAATAATGGAGTTCTTCGGCATGCTTTCTCTGAGGGATTGTCAAATCACCCCCCATACTCACCAGTGAAGGGGTCACAGCAGATGCTGGACGAAGGAGTGCACTCAAGGGACCTGTTCCAGGTGCTGGTGAGCCACGGTGTGTTCCTCAGTGTCCCTGCTTCGGGCGCCACATGAAGAATCACGCGAGACAACTCTCTTGAGGGTAGAGAAATCAGTCTGCCTCTCAAGGCAGCAGCAGTTTATTTTATCCCCATTCTGCTTCCCCCCTCCCCTCCATCCGTGTGCTGGGGTTGAGAGGTCACATAGCTGGGGTTCAGAGTTCACATTCAGAAAACCAGAGGAGAACAATCACTTTCGGGGGATTTGCTTAAAGGTGCTTGCATTGGTATAATGATTAACAAGCTAGCTCCACAGGCACTACGGATGGTCAGAGGTCATCGGACTTAGAGCTTGTTGGATTTAGAGCTATGTCCTGTTGATTAGAGTTACTGATCAATATCCAGATATTTACAGAGTCTGGAAATATGGGCTCAAAGCAGGACAGGTGTGCCTAATCGCTGATGTCGTGCCCACAGTTATTTTCAAGGCTGGCTTCTCTTTTTGAATGTATACGTGGGCCTTTCATTTTTTTACGTGTCAGAGCTAAATCTTTTAGGTGGACTCCACTACCTTTATAGTACTGCAGTGGTAGAGTAACGATGTGTGTTGTATTCTCATCTTGTGGGCCTTTGGAGGATAGGAGGGCTCTTTTTGTAGCAGGAACTCCTTTGCATATTAGGCGACACACCCCTAATGTAGCCGATCCTCCAAGAGCTTACAGAGCTCTTCTTACAGGGGGTCTACTGTAAGCTCTTGGAGGATTGGCTACATTAGGGGTGTGTCGCCTAATATGCAAAGGAGTTGCTGCTACAAAAAGAGCCCTGCACAAGTCATTACTGGTCTGGCAGAGGGGGCTTTGTTGGTCAAACATGTCAGGCCAAAAACCACCTCAATTCTGACATTCCTCATTGTCCTGAGAGAAACAAATAAGCAATCTGTAACCTACATCACTCAACTCAAAGGCCTGTTGCTTCCTTTTCATTTGCAGTTTCCGTCAGGGAGGAGTAACTTTCCCAGGGAAATGCTATTTCTCTTTTTTTCTGCCACAAACAGCTGATCTGTCAGTACAGTGTAGGATGTCACAGGACTACAATCTCCAGGGAGACGTGAAAGTGTTTCTAGATGATGAGCCTTTAAAACTTGCACTCTCTATAAGAGTTAATGTATTTCATTCTGTAATGTTTATGTTCCATTTTTTAACAATGCTCATGCTAGGTTTCTTTTTCTTTAAGCAGGAGGTGAGGAAAGAATGCAAACAGGGGAGAAAAAATATAAGTGCCTGGAGTGTGGGGAAAGCTTCAGTCACAGTTCAGACCTTGCTTACCACCAAAGAATACACACAAGGGAGAAACTGTATCAATGCCCTGAGTGTGGAAAAAGCTTCAAGAGTCATACACATTTTATCTCCCATCAAAGAATTCAGAGAGGGGAAAAACCATATACATGTGTGGAGTTTGGAAAAAGCTTTAAGAGAAGTTCAAGTCTTATTTCCGATCAAAGAATTCACACAGAGGTGAAACCATATACATGCCTGGAGTGTGGAAAAAGCTTCAGAAGTAGTTCAAATCTTACAACCCATCGCAAAATTCACACAGGGGAGAAACCTTATAAATGCCTGGAGTGTGGGAAAAGCTTCAATAGTAGTACATACCTTACCTCCCATCAAGGAGTCCACATAGTGGAGAAACCATATAATTGTTTGGAGTGTGGAAAAAGCTTCCATCAGAGAGGTAACTTTATTTCCCACCAAAGAATTCACACAGGGGAGAAACCTTATAAATGCCTGGAGTGTGGGAAAAGCTTCAATAGTAGTACATACCTTACCTCCCATCAAGGAGTCCACATAGTGGAGAAACCATATAATTGTTTGGAGTGTGGAAAAAGCTTCCATCAGAGAGGTAACTTTATTTCCCACCAAAGAATTCACACAGGGGAGAAACCTTATAAATGCCTGGAGTGTGGGAAAAGCTTCAATAGTAGTACATACCTTACCTCCCATCAAGGAGTCCACATAGTGGAGAAACCATATAATTGTTTGGAGTGTGGAAAAAGCTTCCATCAGAGAGGTAACTTTATTTCCCACCAAAGAATTCACACAGGGGAGAAACCATATGAATGCATGGAGTGTGGAAAATGCTTCAAGACTAATGCACATCTTGCTTCCCATCAAAGAATTCACAAAGGAGACAAACCATACAAATGCCTGGAATGTGGAAATAGTTTCCGTCACAGTTCAGTACTTGCTCGCCATCAAAGAATTCACACAGGGGAGAACCCATATAAATGCCTGGAATGTGGGAAGAGCTTTAGGAGGAAGGATCGACTAAGTTCCCATCAAAGAATTCACATATCTGAGAACAAATATGAATGACTGACATGTTGGAAACACTTCAATCAGAGTGACAGTCTTACTTCCCATCAAAGAATTCTCACAGGGGAGAAACCATAGAAATTCCTGGAGTGTGGAAAGGCATTACATCAAAGTAAATTTGATTAGGAATTTAGAAAGCAGCACAATAAAGCAGTATAATATATACAGTACATAATGCAGTAAAACTGGTTCAACTTTTTCTGTACTTTAATCCACAATCAATTTCGTCTTGAAAATGCCCACGTAAACTATTCTGTTCCACACTTCCAATGGAATGGTAAAATTGTGGGAGCCTTCTCCCAGCACCACATACAAGAGCATCTCTGCTACCTCAGTGAGGGTGCCCACTGGAGAGTGGCGTGGCTGGTAAACAAGGAGAATGCCCAGTCTATTCTTAGTTTCCACAGTGTAAGGAGCATTTGGTCACTTCCAGGTTTATTTTGTCCCAGGTGTCTGCAGAAGTTGAAGGACTCATGGAGGAGAATAGCTACCATTCCTCCCTGGCCACCTGTATGGGGTTGTTTGAGGGCTGTATAACCAGGCACAATTATCTGGGAAAGACAAGCCGCATAATTTTCATAGGGTAAACTGCCCAGTTGCTGACACTTGGAAGTTTTGAGTCTTTGGCATTGAGTATTTTCAACACAGTTGCTTCCTCTGCTGCTTCCTCTTTTTTCCAATGTACGAAGACTTCTTATTTTGCAGATCCATTTGTTAATTTATACCTCACTTTTCTCCCAACCTAGCAGTTGAAAAGCAAGAATTTGCAAGTAGATAAATAGGTACCACTTCAGTTCATTAATTTATACCTCACTTTTCTCCCAGCCTAGCAGTTCAAAAGCAAGACATTGCAATAGATAAATAGGTACCACTTCAGTGGGAAGGTAACAGTGTTCCGTGCGCCTTGGTGCTTAGTCACGCTGGCCACATGACCACGGAAACGTCGTCGGACAGCGCTGGCTCTTCGGCTTTGAAATGGAGATGAGCACCACAACCCTAGAGTCTGATTCGACTGACTTTCAAGCAAGGGAACCTTTACCTTTACCTTTTTTTCTCCCAAAGGAGAACCCAAAGCAGCTTACTTCATTCTCCTTTCCTCCACCTTATTCCCTCAGCAACCCTGTGAGGTAGGTTAGGCTGAGAAAGTGTGACTGGCCCAAGGTCCCCAGTGAGTTTCCATGGCCCAAGTGGGGATTTGAATCTTCTGTTTCCCAAGGTACCTCTGATGTCCTAAGAGAAGCCATGTTGGGTCAGGCCAGTTGCCCATCCAGTCCAACAATCTGGGTCACACAGTGGCCAAAACCCAGATGCCATTAGGAGGTCCACCAGTGGGGCCAGAACTCCAGAAGCCCTACCACTGTTGCCCCCCAAGCACCAAGAAGACAGAGCATCACGGCCCCAGACAGAGTGTTCCATGTAGACCTTGTGGCTAATAGCCACACATGGACCTCTGTTTGTACAGGGCACCTTGAGCCTCAATGGTTTGCAGAATATAAACCTATTAACAGGGGTCATTTCCTGCAGAAGCGCACAGGAACAGAGCTCTGGCAGTAAAGAGCCCAGGGGGCGGGCACATGCAACAAGCCCCACCCCTTGCTCCCAGCAGCCCTCAGTCAGAACAAGAAGCAGCCAGGTAATTTGCAGAGCTCCCCGGTCCAAAACAGTCCAGTGGCACCTTTAAGACCAAGTTTTATTCAGGTACAAGCTCTTCCTCCTCTGCGAGGACAGATCTGCACGTCCCGTCCCCCCCAATAGCTAGCAACCCAAAACAGTCCAGTGGAGCCTGAACGGTGGGTGTTGCCTTCTGACACACTTCCGGCGATGTCAGAGGGTGTGGCAAATGCAGATAAGTTATGCTAATGAGCTCATGCACCTCTTTTTCTACGAAACGACCCCTGCCTATTAATAAATAAAAAGTTAATAAAATTAAGGAGTAAGTAATGTATTAGGGCTTCAAAGCAAAAGGAAGCTACATTTCAGCCCCTTGGTGCTCAGTGGGGTTTTAGCCTTTGGTGCCATCCTGCCTATGGAACTATTGGTGTCTCTTGACAAATTGCCATGGGGTAGAAAATGTCTGTTATCAACTGTTTCTTTGCTTGGTTAGGTTTTTTTTTAATATGCAACGTTTTAATAAAAATATATGTTTTCAAAAAGAATCTGGATAAGGCTCTTGAAGCAATTCTTGAAAGAAAGAGGGGCTTGCAATTAGTCTACATTGTTCCTCAGGAGTGAGACTTGTGTACCTGCTGAAACGGTCTCTGAACCAAACAACCTTTGGCCCTCTGTCTGTGGAGGTTCCCCACAGTCGCCATGGCTAGTAGCGACTGATAGACTCGTCCTCCAGGAATCTATCTAATCTCCTGCGTTCGCCTGCTGTTCCTCTTGCAAGGGACTCACAAGGCTGCCCCTCTGAGCGGAGAGAGAATCAGCAGCTTGGAAAGGGAAGAAATCTTCCCTTCATCTCCCTCCCCTGGCGATGCTCCTCCTCGAGAGTCAGGAGGGAGGGGGCTCCATTGGGCACACGGGGAAGAGCCTGCAAGGGTTAAAGGGAACATCTGGAACGGGCCACCCTCCTAGAGAGGCATCCGGGACGCAAGCCGTCATGAACTGGGGAAGGCACTTCCTGCTCCGCCCCCTAAGCTGGGGAAACTGGGAGGGAGCAGGTGAGTTGCGGGAAGGTGTTTGAAGCGGGGAGGGAGCAGAAGGAGGGAGGCGCAAGAAGGGCCCCCCCCCGGGCTGAACATCAGGCCAGGCATGCGGAAGCGCCCGGGAGCAACATCTGCGCATTGCTGATGCGGGATCATCCAGGGGGTGATCTCCCTGCCCGGAGAGCTAAAGCCAGGTGGGGTGAATTCAGTAGGAAAATGCCCTGCACCGGAGAGCCCGGCTGGGTCGGGCATGGGTTAATATAATCGCGCGATCCTGTTTCTGGCACTGCCTGTCCAGTTGGCCCCTGGGTCAAGCAGAGCTTGAAGGCAGATGCTCTTATGTTCCTGGTGCTCTCATATAGGGTTGCCAACCTCCAGGTGGGTTCTGGAGATCTCCCGGAACTGATTCCCAGACTACAAGTATCAGTTCCCCTGGAGCAAACGGCTCCTTTGGAGGGTGAATTATTCCATGCTGGGGTCCCTCCCCTTGCCAAATCCTCCCTGAATTCCCAGGAATTTCCCGACCTGGAATTGGCATCTCTACCCAAAGTATATACCTGTTTTAGAATATTATAAATAACACACAATGCACTTTATAAGATGGAACAAACAGAACACATTAACTTATAAAAGGTTTTTGCAGTGTATATTTGTGTTGTTTGACTCTTCTAACACTGCAGCTCGAGTTTCTACAACCTCCAGTTGGGGTCTGCAGATTTCCTAGAATTACAACTGATCTCCAGATTATAAAATGTATTATACCCCTGCTGATGTGCATCACCCTCCCCAAACCTTGTTCTCCCCAAAGCTCCACTCCCAAATCTCCAGGAGTTTCTTCACCTAAAGCGGCCAATCCTAGCAAGGGAAGGCATGGAGTGGAGGGTCTATGGCAGGGGTGGCCAGACTTGCTTAAGCTAAGCGTCATATGTCTGAGAGCCGCAAGACATGAACAAATATTACACACATAGTTTTATTGAAAAATATGCATTTTTGCTGCTTTTTATTCACATTAAATGAGACTGCCAAAAATAAAAACAAGTGGGGTAAAAACAGATATTGATGATGATATTTGTCCAATTATATTTGTTTGCTAATTATATTTATTTGTCTGAGAGAGAGAGAGGTAGAAAGACTGAAAAGTGGAAAGAGACAGAGAAAAACAAAGAAAGTAAATAGATGGGGGAGGGAGAGAGGGGAAAGGAAGGAAAGGAGAAAGAGAAAAAAGAAAGATCATAGTTGGGGAGGGAGGTGAAAGAAGGAAGTGAGAAAGATAAAAAGAAAAGTGAAAAGAATGAAAGAGGTGGAAAGAAAGAAGAAGAGAAAGAGAAACAGAAACAAAGAAAGCAAATAGATGGGGGAGGGAGGGAGGTGGAGGAAAGAAGAGAGAGAGAGAGTAACAAAGAGCAGATTGATGAGGGGGGAGGGAAGAAGGAAGAGAAGAGAGAGAGAGAAAGAAAGAAAGGTGAAGAGAAAGAAAGCAAAGAAATGGGGGGAGGAAGGAATGGGAAAAGAGAGAGAGGTGGAAACAGAGCAAATAAGGAAGGGAGAAGTAGAAAGAAAGCAACTTTAACTTTAAATGTGTTCTCCAACCCCCACCCACCCCCATGCCAGCTGGCTTGGCTTGGAGAAGAGATTTAAAGAGACAAATGTCTTCTCCAAACTGGCAGGTGGGAGGTCTTTGATAACACATTTAAAGCTAAAGTTGCCTTCCTTCTCTTCCCCCCACCAGCCTACCCAGGGAGGGGAACACTGGCTGGGGAAGGGAAGACCTATTGGGGAGGCAGCATGCTTCCCTAGGTGCCTTGCCGGGAGCTGCACAATATGTGTGAAAGAGCCACATGTGGCTCCTAAGCCACAGTTTGGCCACCCCGGTCTGTGGCTCTCCCTGAGTCTTAGGGCTGGCTTTTTTTTTCCCTCAGGGAGAAACTCCAGAGGCTAGTGGGGAGCACTCAGTTTTGCCTCTGCTTGTGTCGGCAGCATTAGAACCCGTGGCCAGGAAAGGCCCTCTCAACTTGGGGGTTCTCAGCAGCAGCAGAAGTCCCCCCACCACCATGGGACCAAAAGAGGAAGAAGAGCAAGGAGAATTTTCTCCTGTGCGGCAGATTGCACTCGGGCACCTACAGACGGAGGGCAGGAAAGGCCCTGAAGCTGGAATGGGAGTAGGAAAAGAGTCGAGTGCCAGGGAACTCTGGGAGAAAACAAGGCTGAAGAGCCTCCTGGGTGAGGATGCCCTTGGCTTGGATGTGCAGCGCCAGCAATTCAGGCAGTTCGGCTACCAGGAGGCAGAGGGCCCGCGACAGGTCTGCAGCCAACTCCACCGTCTTTGCCGCCAGTGGCTGAAGCCGGAGAGGCGCAGCAAGAAGGAGATGCTGGACCTGGTGATCCTGGAGCAGTTCCTGGCCATCCTGCCCCCAGAGATGGAGAGCTGGGTGAGGGAATGCGGGATGGAGACCAGTTCCCAGGTAGTGGCCCTGGCAGAAGGCTTCCTCCTCAGCCAGGCAGAGAAGGAGAAAGAACGGGTGAGTGGGTTGTATCTTGAGAGCCTCAGTCCTTTCCTAAAGCATCTCTGCCTCATTCTTGTGCCGATGAGATTTCCCTCCCTCTCTAGGCGGCCTCTCCCAGGGGTCAGACGCTGCATGGGGCATTTGAGTGCTTCCCTGCCCCTTCTGGGTGACGATCCAGGATGTGAGTGAAGCCGAAGCTGGATTATAGCCCCGCTGATAGAGGGAGGGGGTAAAGGGAGGAAAAATCCTTCTCCATATTCCTCTAACTCCTCTCTTTGTCCCCCGTGTGGTGTTTCAGGTGTGTGAAGAATTCATGGAGATGTTTGCCGAGTCAGAAAACACTCTATCGAGGACTTGCCAGAATCCACAGTTCAGGGCCTTCAAGCAGGAGGCTCCAATGTGGGACAGTTCACCAGGTAGGGATTCTTTGTGCCTGAACAACTGTAACAGTCTCGGGATAAATGTTATGTCTCTGTTTTTCTCTTCAGGATGCTTGAAGCTCATTATTGGTATTTCCAGTCCCTTGGCCTGTGTTTGAGAGACTGGATTGACCTTCTTTTCCTCCCAGGCTTTGGAACAATGCATTCTGAATCATCTCCTCTTTGTCCTGGCATAGGAGAAGCCCTTATGCAGCCAGCTCGGACTGAGGAAGGTCCCGTGTCCTTTGAGGAGGTGGACGTGGACTTCACCAAGGAGGAGTGGGAGCTGCTGGATCCGGGCCAAAGGGCCCTGGCCATGGAAGTCATGTTGGAGAATTTTGGAAATGTGGCCTCTCTCGGTAAGGGCCCCTTTCACTTTGGTTGATAGATGCTGAAATGAATTAATCTCCATAACTGTTGTTAGCAGTCCGTACACTCTAAGGATATTTTTAAGCCAGGAGTAGGTGGCCAGCCAGTGTGCCCTGTCATGATACCTGAACTCTTGCCTTCCTGAGCCCTTTTCTTCTGGCCTGCTTGGGATTTAGGGTCTCATCGTAGGCAGCAGAACTCTTTCCTGATTCAGATTATGGGGGGGGGGAGGGGTGCAGACTGGAGTGAGTGATCTCAGTGGTTGCTTCCTGTCTGCCCTTTGGAGGACGTGGGTTTCTCAGAGAGGATGCTTCCTGTCTGCATGACGAGGGTTTGCCAGAGGGGATACTTCCTGTCTGTCTTTGGAAGAGGTGGGCTTGAGGAAGAGGATGCTAACTCTTAATCAAAGCTGCATTCCTGACTGGAACTTCGGTCCAAGTTTGGAGCAGCATCAGCAAGCTTCAGGGGATGTTTCCAGGTTCACGTTCAGGTCTTTCACCTGCTATGTACATTTGCAGGTGAGAAATATTTTGTAGAGCACCATTCTTGGCTTCTTGTTGTGCTTGATTGAGAAGGAATCTGTAAGGCTTCTGAGAAGGCTTCTGTAAGCCACCCAGAGCCTGTTTACATGGTGGGCGGGGTATAAATAGAAGTATAAATAAATATAAATAAATAAGGAAGGGGGACTCAGGTCAGGCTGGTTTGGAATATGCATCTATAAGTGCCCAGGAGACCTCACCTTCTTTTTTCTCTCTCAAAGAAGAACTTCGGACTCCCAGACCTGATCTCGGCTCCTGCCAGGAAGAAGACGATGACAAGAAGGTGTTTACTCAGAGCTCTGTGGAAACAGAGATAGAAGCAGGTAGCTACTGAGATGTGGGATCTTTGGAGGGGTGGGACTTCCTCGGAGGGGTGGTGGGATTTTCCTGTTTCTTCTCCATCTCAATCAAGAGAGGACGACCTGTCAGGCCCTGCATCCTCCTCGTGAATAGCTTGTTGTCACCAGGACCGTCTCACTCACTAGGCGAACTAGGCGATCGCCTAGAGCGGGACGGCCCTTAGGGGCACCAAAGTGCACCCGACCCCGTACTCTGGGAGTTTCTTGATTATTTGTGTTTTTCATTCTTCCTAAAATGCATTTATTTTTGAAAATTGGTGGGCGCACGGGGGGGGGGAGCAGAAGGGATCCTCACCTAGGGTGCATAATAAGCTGGAGCCAGCCCTGGTTGTCACTTTGTGATTGACTCCTGTCCACTTGATACCTTGTCACAGTGATTTTGGCTGCAAGTGTAGTCAATTTCCCCCTCTACCAATAAAATGATTCCTTGCAAGCAGAGCGAGGAGAGGGTTGGTACCAAATTTACAAGAGGTGTAGCTGGCAGAATATGCAATAATAGTGTTCCCTGATGGGCTAATTTTCAGCATGCGAGATGGGAGAATTTGCAAGCGGGGAAATCTGAGTACGGGCCTGTGATGACCCCTTTACTGGGGAGGTCTGGTTTCCCTTTAAAAGTGTACTTTATGTTTTTCTCTACTGGGTAATCCGGCTGCCACCAGGAAATTTAAGGCTTTCCAAACCTTTATAATATAATATTCATCACTGGGTAGGTATATCGAGGGTTTAAGCTTTCGAGGAACTATGTGGTCTGAGGAAGGATTCTTTCCAGAGCTGGTATACTTGAATGAAATAGGATTTATTTAAAGAAAGCATAAATACGAGGGTAGAACCATGTAACTAGTAAAGTAGGTATAACACACAGTCTGCTCCCTACTGACAGGGATTTTTCCTTAGGTAACTTTGTAACACTTTTTCCTTCATGTCCATATAATCTTTACTGTTTCCTAGACACTCAGCTTCAGCTTATAACTGTTTCAACACAGAACTGCTTGTCACTTTCTTTCAGATACAGCACTTAACTCTCATATCACACACAAGAAGGTCTCTCCTTCAGACCCCAGAACTAAACTCATCCCACACAGGGATGGGTCTCACTCCTCTCATACACAGAACTTCTGCTTCTCTCACAGAAATCAGAACTTAACTACCTTTTCCTGGCTTCATCAACTGTCATCTCTAACTGACCCTCTTGATAGACATTCAAATCCTCCACACAGCATCCATTCCAAAACCCTCCCCCTCTCTGTCACTCACCAATCATATCACTTGCCTGATTCCAGCACTCTAGATTATCATCAGAGCCATGTAAACCAAACCTTTAAAGGCACACACACACTGTTAAACATGAAATCATTACAGGGCCTTTCCACGTCCTCATTTTCCTCACTTGTGTATTCCCACTGCTTGAGGGTCTTTTTGTGTTCTGCATATATTTTGTTCCTTCTAATGGTTGATCTGTGCATTCTTCGACAGAATAGACACCCTCTCGTAGTCTAAACAGTGGGGTAATACCACATCACACGGACGGTACCTTCTTAAGGCATGACCCTGCTTTGCTTTTAGCAGCCCCTTCAGATGTCTGAAGGTACCTAAATATTAGCATCGCAGCAGCACTTCCCAACCCAGTCCGTATCAGTCTAAGAACAGAAGAGAAGCCATGTTGGATCATGCCAGTGGCCCGTCCAGTTCAACACTCTGGGTCACGCAGTACCCAAAACCCAGGTGCTATCAGGAGGTCCACCAGCTGGACAAGAACTCCAGAAGCCCTCCCACTGTTGCCCCCCCAAGGACCAAGAAGACAGAGCATCACTGCCCCAGACATAGTGTTCTATTTATACATTGTGGCTAATAGCCACTAATGGACCTACACTCCATATGTTTATCCGGTCCCCTCTTGAAGCTATCTGTGCTTGTAGCCACCACCACTTCCTGTGGCAGTGAATTCCAGCCTCTTACCATATCTTTGCTATATCTATCTCGTATTAACGTGTGTTCCCACCATTAAGGTTATTTTCCTGTACCAATTTGTCTTCAGTTTTTAATTTGGTTTTTTTTTCCAGTAAAGCATCATAATTAGCTTTTATGTTCTGAGAAATAAGTGTAGGTTTTATGGACGCTTCTAGTGGGGTTTTTCCTATAGAATCTCAACTTAATCTCATTCCAGATTTTATTTAATGCTCCCCTTATCGCATGTCTATTGAAATTGGAGTGTATTTTATCTTTACCGTACCAAACGTAAGCGTGCCAACCCATAAACAAGTCATGCCCTTCCAGTATTAACATTCTCTTATTTTTTAACAAAAGCCATTCCTTTATCCAAACAAGGGTGGCCGCTTCATAGTATAGGAACCAGTTATTTGATTTATATACTGCCCGCCCTTCTCCCAATTGGGGCTCAAAGTGGTTAACAAGTTATAAACACAATGTCATAAATACGATACTTCCTGCAGCTGCAGGACAGGACTGACAGCTACCACTTTCTCTGCTCGTGTTACGTCTCACAGTGAATTGGGGGTGAAGTTATTTTCAAGGCTGGCGGCTTCTCTTTTTGAATGTAAACGTGGCCCTTTCATTTTTCAGGTGTCAGAGCTGAATCCTTTGGGTGGACCCCTCTACCTTTATTGTACTGCAGTGGTAGAGCAATGATGTGTGTTATAGTCTCACCTCATGGAGCACCCTTTGGAGGATAGGAAGACAAGTCATTACCAGTCTGGCAGGGGGGACTTTGTTGGTCAAACCCATTGGGCCAAAACCCTCCTCAGTTCTTCTGACATTCCTCACTGACCTGAGAGAAACAAATAAGCAATCTGTGACTTACCTCATTCAGCTCACTGGCTTGTGGCTTCCTTTTCATTTGCAGTTTCTGTCAGGAAAGGAGTAACTTTCCCAGGGAAATACTATTTCTCTCTTTCTGCCACAAACAGCTGATCTGTTGGCACAGTGTACGATGTCACAGGACCACATTCCCAAGGGAGACTTGAAAGTGTGTCTAGATGAAAGGTCTTTAAAACTTGCACTGTCTGCAAGAGTTAATGTATTTCATTCCCTAATGTTTGTGCCCCGTTTTTTTTACAATGTTCATGCATTTTCTCTTTCTTTCAGTAGGAGATGCGGAAATAATGCAAACAGTGGAGAAAAAATATAAATGCCTGGAGTGTGGGAAAAGCTTCAAGACTCGTACACATCTTACTTCCCATCAAAGAATTCACAGAGGAGAGAAATCATATAAATGCCTGGAGTGTGGGAAAAGGTTTAGGAGAAGTTCAAATCTTATTTCTCATCAAATAATTCACACAGGGGAGAAACCATATACATGCCTGGAGTGTGGAAAAAGCTTCAAAAGTAATCTAAATCTTACTACCCATCAAAAAATCCACACAGGGGAAAAACCTTATAAATGCCTGGAGTGTGGGCAAAGTTTCAGTCAGAGCAACAGACTTACTTCCCATCAAAGAATTCACAGAGGCGAGAAACCATATACATGCCTGGAGTGTGGGCAAAGTTTCAGTCAGAGCAACAGACTTACTTCCCATCAAAGAATTCACACAGGGGAGAGACCATATAAATGCCTGGAGTGTGGGCAAAGTTTCAGTCAGAGCAACAGACTTACTTCCCATCAAAGAATTCACACAGGGGAGAAACCATATGAATGTCCGGAGTGTGGGAAAAGCTTCAATCGGAGTGACCACCTTACTTCCCATCAAAGAATTCACAGAGGCGAGAAACCATATAAATGCCTGGAGTGTGGGAAAAGCTTCAGGAGTAGTCCAACTCTTAACATCCATCAAAGAATTCACACAGGGGAGAGACCATACCAATGTCTGGAATGTGGGAAAAGCTTCATTCGAAGTGACAAACTTACTTTCCATCAAAGAATTCACACAGGGGAGAAACCATATAAATGCCTGGAATGTGGGAAAAGCTTCAGTCGGAGTAATAACCTTACTTCCCACCAAAGAATTCACACAGGGGAGAAACCATATAAATGCCTGGAGTATGGGTTACGCTTCAGCCAGAGTGACATCCTTACTTCCCATGAAAGAATCCACAAAGGGGAGAAGCCGTCTAAATTCCTGGAGTGTGGAAAAAGCTTCTGTTACAATATATCCCTTGCTCGCCATCAAAGTATTCATAGAGGGGAGAAACCATATAAATGCGTGGAGTGTGGGAAAAGCTTCTCTCGGAGAGACAGCCTTACTTCCCATCAAAGAATTCATACAGGGGATAAACCATACAAATGCCTGGAGTGTGGAAAAAGCTTTAGGTACAGTACAAATCTTACTTCCCATCAAAGAATTCACACAGGTGAGAAACCATATAAATGCCTTGAGTGTGGAAAAAGCTTCCGTCAGAACACACATCTTATATCCCATCAAAAACTTCATACAGGAGAGAATCCATAGAAATGCCTAGAATGTGGGAAATGCTTTTGTCACAGTACAGACCTCACAGTACAGACCTGTACACAGTACAGAGGAAAAACCATAGCTATTCCTGGAATGTGTGAAATACTTTGGACAAAAAAGTCAACTATCTTCCCATTAAAGATTCCACGCAGACAATAAATCAAATAAATGCCTGGAGTACAGAAGAAACTTCAGTAAGAAGAAGAAGAGAAGAAATTGGATTTATACTCTGCCCTTCACTCGGAGTCTCAGAACGGCTTACAACCTCCTTTCCCTTCGCCTCCCTGCAACAGACATCCTGTGAGGTAGGTGGGGCTGAGAGAGCTTGGACAAAAACTGCTCTTTCCAAGAACAGCTCTGTCAGAACTATGGCTTGCCCAAGGTCATCCAGCAGCTGCTAGTGGAGGACTGGGGAATCAAACCCAGTTCTTCCATGCACTTAACCACTACACCAAACTGGCTCTCAAGAGTGGCCACCTTACTCCCTATCAAAAAAGCCATACAGGGGAGAAACGATAGAAATACCTGGAGTGTGGAAAGGTTCTCAGGAAATGAGAAAGAAGTTCAGTACAACCATATAATGCACGCAGTACATTATGCAGTAAAACTGGTTAAAAAAAGTTCCATGCTTCAATCCACTATTTTAATCTTGTCTTGAAAATGCCCTGATAAACTATTGTATTTCATGCTTTCTGTGGACTGCTAAAACTGTGGGAGCCTTCCTGACTTCATCCAACAGGCCATTCCTACAAGTAGCAGCCGCAGCAGATCCAACCAAGAGCTATGATCCCATAGATCTTTAAGATGTAGGCCCTAAAAGACTCTGTAGGTAATAGGAAGGACTATGAAATGAACCAATAGCCTAAACTTTTTCTTGAGGAGCAACTCAGCTATGTGTCATCTGTGTTCTTCTGTGCCCACCCTGAATAATATTCGAGTAGCAGTTTTCTGTACTGGCTGGGGATTCTGACTTCAAGAAAAGACCCATTTAGAATGCATTGCAGTAGTCTGGCTGCCTGGTTACTATGGCTTTAACTGTCACTCCATGTATGCATTTTCATCTGAGTATTCATGGGACTCTGGTATTCACTTTTTCCTGAGGAGAACTGAGTGCTGTGCTTCAATAAAACTCTGTACTTCGTTTTAGTTTAATGACTGAATCTGAGTTCCTTATCGGTTCAGCAAGGCCCATTGGGGCAAAAACGGACCCAGAGTTTTAACTTGGATCAACTTGGACTGTCTCCTTCCCTCAGTATTCAGTCTAGACAAATATGTGTTTTCAAGAATGAAACTTCCTTTACTTCAAAGCCTCAATGCCGAAGATTAAGTGGCTTCTCCTGTGTTCTTCTGTCTGAGGCACCAGTGCCCTGTCTTCTTGGTGCTTGGGGGGCAACAGTGGGAGGGCTTCTGGAGTTCTGACCCCACTGGTGGACCTCCTGAGGGCACCTGGGTTTTGCCCGCTGTGTGACACAGAGTGTTGGACTGGATGGGCCATAGGTCTGATCCAACATGGCTTCTCTTATGTTCTTAAGTGCAATTTGTGACCTATTTCACTGGACCAGGGCAAATAAAGAAGTTATAAAATCTTGGGTCTGAAGTCACCCAGAACACTCAGTCCAGGTCTCCTCCAGCACCACATCTAAGAGCACCTCTGGTACCACAGAACGGTCGCTCACCGGAGAGCAACATGGCCAATAAAGAAGGAGAATGCTTAGTCTACCATCAGTCCCCAGCATAAGGAGCCTACAGTCAACTCCAGCTGTGTTTTGTACCAGGCGTCTGCAGAAACTGGAAGAATAATTAAAGTTAATAGCTACCCATCCTCCCAAGCCACCGGTGTGCGGCTGTTGGAGGGCCACATAATGAGGCAGTTAGCTGGTGTGAAGAAATGCTTCCCTCCTCCCTTTTCAGGGCTGGGAAGTCTGTTTTTAAAGTTGCTGTGTTGGGTTTCTTTTTCCTGTGGACTAGAAACGGGAGAGGGAATTATATTACAGCTAGCAAAGGTGATTGATTCTCTCACCTTACCCCCTTCTCAGCCACAGACAAGGGATTCATCTGCTAGAGAACAGGACATTCCCAGGCATGCTCTGGGAGGCTTCCCAGCAAGGCACTGGGTCACATTGTGGCCAATTCCTGGGTGGGAAGGAAGGTTTTAAAATATCCCCGCTGAGGATGAAGAAGAAGAAGAAATTGGATTTATATCCCACCCTTCACTACTCAAGGGAGTCTCAGAGCGGCTTACAAACTCCTTTCCCTTCCCCTCCCCACAACAGACACCCTGTGAGGTAGGTGGGGCTGAGAGAGCTCTGACAGAAACTGCTCTTTTTCAAGGACAGCTCTTATCAGAACTACGGCTTGCCCAAGGTCATCCAGCCAGGTGCAAGCGGAGGAGTGGGGAATCAAACCCGGTTCTCCCAGATTAGAGTCCGCACACTTTAACCACTACACCAAACTGGCTCTTGGTGCTACTTCTTCGAAGGGGACAGACCTCGGAAATGGCCAGTCTTGGTGGCCATCTGTTTCGAACCAGGCAATATCCTAGGTAATAAGACCTCTTTGGGAATATTGGAACTTCTTCAGGAAAATAATGCCTGCCCTATTTTAACATCAGTTAGGGTATGTTTCGCCAACAGCGTCAAAAGGAATTGCATTTATAACCCCCTTTCTTTTGTTCTTCCTTTGCTGATCTGGTGCTGTGCTTAAGTATGCTTGTAAACTTTTCCATTTTTTGGGGGGGTATTTTTTATATGTGCATGTGTTTGTGTGCATATGTGTGTGTGCACCTGGAAGTCATGGGGACCTAAGGTGACTGACCCCTACTGGGGGCCTGGAGGATAGTCAGAGAGTGGCTGAATAAAGCCTGCGTCCGCCTCCCGGCCACTGGTATTTCAAGGAGGTCTGCCATCCAAGTACATACCAGAGTCAATCCTGCTTAGCTTCCCAGATCTGACAAGAGTAGGCTTTCCTGGGCTATCCAGGTCAGAGCGTTCACTTTTCCTTTTTAATAAATATTTTAATCTTTTGATGCTGGTAATGGATCTCTTGACCACATAGTTTCCCCAACCACTTTGAACATGTTATTTTGCAAGAGGTATCCCCAGGGAGGACAGAGGCGGTTGGTGTACATATGGTCATCTCTTCAGGGGTGCCTCAAAACAGCCCTTGGTCACTGTGGTAACCAGGCACTGGGTAGGAGGAGACCTTGTGGCCAGGCCTCAGAACCAGGAAGGGGAACTGAGTGTACTGCTCCTTCCAGTGGGAAACCCCTAAAATGAACAGGTGGTGACAGTGAGTACCCTAGTGGGAGGAAGAGAAATAGCTCCCTCCAGTAGTTGGCAACGCAAAAGTAGGAAGGGAGTAGGCAGAACAGGGTCTGTGGCAGAATCAGGTGAGTAGCTGTGTTGATCTGTTGGTCTGAAGCAGCAGAACAAATGTTGAGTCAAGTGGCACCTTTAAGACCAACAGTTTCCTCTTCCGGTTCTGATGCGCTTTTTCCCGCCGTTTTTCGCCTGCGCGGGTGATCTCCGGTGCTTTTTTTTTTGAACATTCGCTTTATAGCGTTATAGCACTATAGCGCTATAACACAACAGCATTATATCAACCCCCCATTGGAATGCCTGAAGTGTTTTGTTATAGTGCTATAGCGCTATAGCGCTCTAAAGCGAATGTTGTTGTTTTTTTTAAAAAGCCGGAGATCGCCCGCACGGGCGAAAAACGGCGGGGGGAAAGTGGGAAAAAGCGGTGCAGTCTGAAATGGCAAACCGCTTCAGATCCAGCTCTTTACCGGAAGGGGAAAGCCATGTGTGAAATGGCAGCCCTATACCGGTTTACTCCACGACGGATCAAAAACGGCTTCAAAACGGGTTAAAAAGGGTAATGTGAAATTCCTCAATATCTTCCCTTACAGAATCCATGCTGATTCTTCCCCAGTTACTTTTTTCATTAATGTGCCCACTAATTCTATCTTTAATGTACTGTGCATGGTGCATCTAGCTCCTGATAACAGCTGAGATACATATAGATACATTCAGAAGTAGTTTGCCGCTGCCTGCCACTGCCTCACAGCATGGGTATTCCTTGGTCATCTCCCATCCAAATACTAACTAGGGCCAACCCTGCTTAGCTTTCAAGATCCAACAAGATCTGGTTGGAAAAACTTTTAGGCAGAAAGCTTGTCTAATTTCCTATCAAAGCAGTCACTGAGGGGAGAAACCATATAAATGCCTTGAGTGTAGAAAAAGCTTTGTATTCTATTCCCATGAAAAGATTTACACAGATACTGTAACTTTCCATGAAAGAGTTCATACAGGAGAAACTATATAAATGCCTGGAGGGTGGGGAAAAAGTGAAAAGAATTCAGACCCTAGTGTCAGCTTAAGCTGAAGTACATTTTCATACAGATGCTAAGAGCTGGGGTTTGAGATTTTGGCAAAGAGTGACTGGGTAGCAGGCTGACACTCCCAGTCAGGCCAAAAGGAATAGGATTATATTTTCAGGGAAGAAATATAAGTCCTGTCCAGCTATACAGGGAATTGGCACTGAGGTAGTCCCTGGTTTGTAGTGAAAGGAAACAGTTATGGACTACTCAAGGGAAAGAAGACACATTGTGATACACTAAAAGAGTGAGCTGTCCAGAAAACCTTGAACACTTAATAGGAAACTATATGGAGAAACACTGTAACTGAAACTTAAGTACTCAGTCAACCATCTCTCACTGATAAAAACCAGGAATTTGTAAAAGAAAAAGAAGAAAAAAGCTGCCTACACCACCATCTTTTCTGTCAACTGAAAAAATATGTATTGTTTTATCATCAACGTTTACCTCAGCCTTTCCAGTTCCTGACTACACCGTACCATCCCTGCCTATTAAATAAAATCTTTATTATTGATCTCCGTTACACAGTCTCCAGTGCCATTTCAAGGGATCTAAAAAGAGGGTTCCTGTTTTCTCCTGACAAGTTCCTGGGCTGGGCAAAAAGCCAAATCAGATTCTTTCGGAGGGTGGGACATTCAGATTTATAAAACCTCAAATAGTATCACGGTACTGGGGGGGCTAGCTCGGTACCTGAAGGGATAAGAATTTGGTGGGGAAAATTTGCCTCAGAGTGGGATGAGGAACAGGGGGTCCATCATATCATGCAAAGCTGTGGCAGAGTTACGAGAAAGGTGAAGCCCTGATTGGAGCAATCCTTGTTCACGGAACCCTGGAACAAGATATGAGAACAGCTGTCATCTTGTCCCCTGGAATAAAAGGGTGTGTGTGTGGAGGGAACACAAAAGGGTGGAGAAATGGCCTCCGCTTCTCTGTGCCCCCCCTTGGGGAGTGGGCTCCCTCTTCTGACTAAGAAAAGAGTCCCAAGGATGTCACCTGGGGTGAGTTTGGAGCTGTCCGGTTCTCCAGGGGGTAAACCTTCACTTTCATTGCAAATACCGGAGGGATGGAAATATCACTTATGTGATCCGGGCATGGTTTCAGGAACCAAGATGGGCAGGGATCCTGGGGACAAGGCGTGGCCTCCATCACTCCCCAGATCTTTTCGTTGTTCATTGTGGGAGCAGAGTTTAAATGATCCCTAAATGGACCAGGGGATCTCCTGGAGCTTTCTAGTGTGTCAGCTCCATTTCCATCAGCATCCAAAGCAGACCGTATCTATTTAGGTCTAATATAGAGGGACTTCCCAGGAGAAAATGAAGTTCTCAGAAACGGAAGGGGACCTCCATTACATGTTCCCTCCTCCTTTGGGGTTCCAAAAAAGCTAGCAAAGCTGTGGCAGGGAAGAGGTGGGCTGGATCAGAGGCTTGGGGGGGGGTGGTTCAGGGAGGGGGGAGAGAAAGAGAGAGCTGGCAAGGGAACGTCTCCTGTTGCCAGAGGTTATTGAAGGCTAGGAGGAGCTCCCCCTTCCCCAAAAGTGTCTGGCCTCCACTAGAGATGTGAAGGTGTGAGACAGAAACTCTGTCCCTGATTGTGTTTGCCCAGGCCAATTTGAGAAAACAGACAAAAGCAAGCAGTCCTGTAGAGCAGAATTCAAACTAAAATAAAACTTTATTAATAAAGGAGGGAAGCACGGATTCAACAAGATTTTGGACCCCACAGCTCTCCCTAAGGTTACAGTGGGAGACATAGGGTTTTATACTTCACATTACATCAGAGAAATAAAACAGAATTATTGGTTCCATCAAGCATTGTCAAATTTCATCACCTATTTCCCATTGGGTTAAGACCTGGGGGGGGGGGTTGGGTTGTTCCCAGGCAGAGTTCTTTTTTTCTAACAGAACAATACACTTTTCTTTCAGAAGCTATGAAGCTGCATGTTGTATGTATATAACTGATATGGTTACAGAGGGCTTACTGTTCTTCATTCTAGCTAGGTTAATATTTTATTTATTTATTTATACTTTCCATTTGTACCCCGCTCACCCCTGAAGGGCTCTGAGTGGCTTACACGGTGCATGGTGCAGAGACCTATGCAGAAACCCTAACTATGGCCACAGTATGTCTGGGGTGGGGGGAAGCCCTGCCAGGTACCCTCCCGGCTCTGATCGTTCGTTTATCCAGCGAGTGGGCGACTCCTTCCAGTTTTCTCCAGTGCGTCTTCCTCGGCCTCTGCTGTTCTTTTCGGCTCTCTGGCGATTGACTAACTGACATCAGAAACATGTGCAGTTGTAGCTGGCCAGAACGAGCAAGGTCGTGGGTAGCATAACTGTGTATCAGCATTTCAGCATTCTTCCCAGCATGCATTCAAACAACAGTCACAAATGAACCAAAGTTAATATCTGAATACATCCATGATGTTAGAATCATCTGTATTATGGAAGTGCTAAGTATACCTACTAAGTTAAACCTGTTAGGCAGTGGCAGAGTACAAAGTGGTTCATAAAATGTGCATACAACAAAGGCCTGGAAAAATTCAGGAAAAAAACGGGGTTTTCCCATTTTTTTCCTGAAGCCTTTCCCCCCCTGAAAAATTGGAAAAATTGAAAAAAGAAAAAAAAGAAAAAAATTGATTATGGAACCTTTTATTTTAACATGATGAATAAAATATTTTAAGACAAGGTGTTCAAATATTTTCCAAATCATTTCTAAAATATATATATATGGTATCAGATTGATCTAATTTCTGTGCACTGAGGACAAGCAAGTCCTAGGTTACAAACTGAACTCTCCAATGCAAGAACAAGATGCATTTCTTCCTTTAGGAGGTGCGATTGTCAGAAGAAAATAAAAAAGTTTCAGTTTTGTTTTTGCATGTGGATGGGTATTCTATTTGTAATAATTGTTTGGATACACTATATTTTTAATATGCTAGTTGTGATAATTTCATGCCAAGGAAAAATGTCCATAGTCATATTTTATGTTCCTAAAGTAACAGAATGACTTTCAAACTAGAAAAGACAAAAGAAATGCTAATGTAGCATTTTTTTCAATTTTTCCGAAAATTTCCGTTTCCCCCGTTTCCGGAAATTTTACATCTCTAGTTAGAACAGATAAATGGAAGTCCTTCTTCATCCAAAGAGTGATACACACATGGAATTCACTGCCACAGAAGGTGGTGGCGGCTACGATGGACGGCTTCAAGAGGGAATTAGATAAGCATATGGAGCAGAGGTCCATCAGTGGCTATTAGCCGCAAGGTATAGATAGGAACTCTCAGTCTGGGGCAAGTGATGCTCTGTCTTCTTGGTGCTTGAGGGGGGCAACAGTGGGAGGGCTTCTAGTGTCCTGGCCCCACTGGTGGACCTCCTGATGGCACCTGGTATTTTTGGCCACTGTGTGACCCAGAGTGTTGGACTGGGTGGGCCATTGGCCTGATCCAACATTGGCTTCTCTTATGTTCTTATGCTTCTAAGTCCAAGGTGTGACCTCTTTCACAGGCCCAGAGCAAACAGGTTATAAAATCCTTGGTCTGCCTGTGCAAGGAGCACTCAGCATCACTGTTGAAGTAACCAAGAAGAATCAATCTGGGTGTCCCCAGCACCACATCTGAGAGCCCCTTGGCTACCTCTGAGAGAGTGTCCACTGGAGAGCTACGTGGCTAGTAAACAAGTGGAATGCCCAGTCTATCATCAGTTCCCAGTGTAAAGAGTGTTCAAGTTAAGTCCAGCTATATCTGCAGAAGGTGAAGTACTTTGTCATCTTCTGGGCATGGAACAGGTCAGTGGGTGTATATGTGGGGGGGGGGAGATATTTGTGAATTTCTTGCATTGTGCAGGGGTTTGACCTAAATGACCCCGGAGGTCCCTTCCGACTCTGCGATTCTGTGACTTGGGGAGGATAAGAGCTACCCTCCCTCCCTGGCCACACGGTGAAGGACTGCATTAACCAGGCAGAGTGATCTGGAAAAGACACACCATGTCATTTTGCATAGGGTAGTAAAGGTAAAGGTCTCCCTTGCTCGAAAGCCAGTTGAGTTTGACTCTAGGGTTGCGGTGCTCATCTCCATTTCCAAGCCGAAGAGCCAGCGCTGTCCGAAGACGTTTCCGCGGCCATGTGGCCGGCATGATTAAACACCATTATTTATTCCATTATTTATTTATGTTATTTATTAGCATTACTTTTATCATCCACCTTTTTTTACTGGGACTCAAGGCAGATCACACAGAATAAGTCAATAGAATCAACAGGAATGGGACATGCAATTAAGAACCAACCAGAAATCTAAAAAGCAAAAGCGAAGCGAAGCATAAGTGTTTTAACACGGCACATTTAATGATAAAAATTAAATAGATCTAGCAGACAGTGCACAGTAATATAGACCACAGTCCCTAACAATTTTTTAAGTAACTTTGTGAATCATTTTGTACAGTGCTAACCTATTGCCTGTGTCTAAAGCAGTCTTGAATAATTCAGATTTGCATTGTGCGTGGAAAACCAGCCAACAACCCATTCAACCTCTTGTTACTGCAAGGACCTCTGTGTATGCTCTGTGGCTCCTGCTACAGTGATGTGTGTAGAGCTTAGCTAGTTCGACAGTACTGCTTTTCATTTGCGCCTCTCTCTGTTGTTGCTGCTGTGTGCCTTTCCATCTCTTCTTCATCTTTTTCCACTCTCTTTTGGAATCCAACCACGTTTTGCTTATTTTTCTCTTTTATAATAAACTTTTTTTATATAAAGAGGGTTTTTTTGTTTCCCTTTGTACAATTTATTTCCGTGGAATATTTCTCTTCCCCTCTTCCCCATGTGCTAAATTGCAAAGGTGCTACTGGGATGGTATTTTATAGGGTTTCTACCCTGTTATTGCTCTAATCCTGTGCTGGAAGAATCCCTTCTCTGCAGGTCATGATAGATGTTCTCACTAGGTCCTGAGTGGTGGCAGCTGGTCACCAGGATGTTTTCCAGAGAACCTTTGGTGGTCTCAGAGAGTTTCCCAGCAAGGAAAGATACCATTTCCCCTTCCTATCCAAATAGCCATCCTGTGAATAGGTAAGATTGGCAGCTGCCCGTTCTCTTTGACGGCTCCCACCTTGTGGAATGCGCTGCCGAGAGTGGTCAGGAAGCCCCTCATACTTCTATTATTTTGCAAACTGTGTAAAATGTTCATGGGGGCATCTTTATAAAGGGATTAGAACTGTAGTATCAATTAATTTTATTTCATTGATTTAATTTCTACCCCAACCCTCCCTGCCGAAGCAGGCTCAGGGCGGCTTAAAAAGGTAAAGGTTCCCTTCCTCGAAAACCAGTCGAGTCCGAGGCCTGGGAAACTGTGTGCTGATGCACCCTAGTGCGGCCTACAGGGAACCCTGGTCAGTGTCAGCTATGCTGCCATGGGGGTTGGGGAGGTCAGTTGTATTCGAATTGCCAGTGCATTCCGTCTGTGCTTCTTCGCTGCTGTAACGCTTATCTCTTAAGTTCTGCAGGTGGTGGGATGTTGATGTCTAGCGTCAAGGGAACCGTGGGAGCGAGCTTGGTTCCCAGCTTCAGCGCTAACGGCCGGAGCTCCTTCTCCCGCGTGCAGGAGTGGGGCCAATTGGCCAGGGCAGGGGGGGGGGGGCATACGAATACCCTATATCCTATTATGCCCCATGGGCAGCCGTCATTCTTAACAGTGCCTATGTTAGTGCATCTATAGCTCTTCAATAAAGTATTACCTTCCTGATAAGCGCGTACTACGTTGTTGGCTGTGGGTTTTGACAGTCAGGTTCATTCACGGGGATCAGTCATGGCTCCAGGTGTGAGTCTCAAGCGTCTGCAAGAGGGTTTTCTCATTTAGAACTTCGTGCACAATTGAAAAAAAGGCACGCCACACTAACCTTTGACACATTTAACGAAGCCCAGATTCATTCAAAAGCCTCAAAGCACAGAAGACACAAAGCCTACGTACCTGATACAAATAACAAATAACAATCTCTTTAATGAGCTACGATTCTTCCTTAGCTGAGCTTCATTTTTTCCCCTGATTCATAAACAAATATTTAATCGGGGGTTGCTAACTATCTGGAGGAAAAAAGTGTCCTCTCCCTTTAACAGAGGCATTGTGGGAGGTAATTTATCTCTTCAGATGCCCATTTCCACACTCTAAGCTGCTGGGAAAGAGGCAGGATTTCTGCCCCCACCTCAGGCCTGCTTGCAACCTTAATGTAGATACCTTTCCAAATTAAAGTAGTGAGATGAAATGTCTCAGCCTGCTGCATAAAGACACAACCTCCAAGGAGGAATTCAAGGGGACCTCTGAGGAGTCAGAGGTTTGGGAATAAGCCTTGGCCCGGGATATACTCCAGGTCATTTCTGGCTCATGGAGTTGGGCGGTGGGGGGTGTCAGAACAGGAGGAGGAAATCTTACTTCTCCTTCCTTTCTCTGGGAGAATCTGGGGATGGGTGGGAAGCTGAGTTAGTGTGAGCTAGCTCACAGTTTTTTAGCCTCCAGCGCACACATTTTTGTCTTAGCTCAGAAAGGATGGCTCCAGAGCAGACTAATTGATGCAGTAGCCAAATCGCTCGCTCACAGCTTTAATGCCAGTAGCTCACAAAGAAAAAAATTTGCTCACAAGAATCCATAGCTTAGAGGGAACATTGGTGGGAAGCAGTGTTCCTGCTAAGCTGCACTAGAGAGAACATCCATTTCTAGCCCGCCCTTAGCTCAGGAGATTTTAAGACTCAGTGCAGAGCAGCGGTCTAAGGCCAGGTCTACTCATTCCTTTCCACTATATAGGTAGACCTGTTCTTCAGAAGAGGAAGAAGATTTATACCTCGCCCTTCACTTGGAGTCTCAGAGTGGCTTACAAACTCCTTCCCCTCCCCACAACAGACACCCTGTGAGGTAGGTGGGGCTGAGCTCTGACAGAAACTGCTCTTTTTCAAGAACACCTCTGACAGAACTGTGGCTTGGCCAAGGTCATCCAGCAGCTGCAAGTGGAGAAGTGGGGAATCAAACCCGGTTCTCCCAGATTAGAGTCCGCGCACTTAACCGCTACACCAAACTAGCTAGGTCAGAGGCTAGGTCTACCAATATAGTGGAAAGTGACAGGCAGACCTGTACAACAGGTATACTAATATAGTGGAAAGGGATGGGTAGACCTAGTTTGGTGTAGTGGTTAAGTGCGTGGACTCTAATCTGGGAGAACCAGGTTTGATTCCCCACTCCTCCACTTGCACCTGGCTGGATGACCTTGGGGAAGCCATAGCACTGATAAGAGCTGTTCTTGAAAAAGAGCAGTTACTGTCAGAGCTCTCTCAGCCCCACCTACCTCACAGGGTGTCTGTTGTGGGGAGGGGAAGAGAAAGGAGTTTGTAAGCCACTCTGAGACACCTTTGGGTAGTGAAGGGCAGGGTATAAATCCAATCTCCTCTTCTTCTCTGGAGGGCAGGTCTACCAATGTAGTGGAAAAGGATGGGTAGACCTGTTCTCGGGAGGAAAGATCTACCAATATAGTGGAAAGGGATGGGTAGACCTGTTCTCCAGAGGCCAGGTCTACCAATATAGTGGAAATGGACAGGGAGACCTGTTCTCTGGTGGCCAGATCTACCTTCATAGGATACAAGGGTGGGAAGACCTGGTCTCTGGTGGCTAGGTCTACCCCCACAGAATACAAGGGTGGGTAGACTTGGTCTCTGGAGGCCAGGTCTACCCTCATAGTGGACCGGAGCACTTTTCGCTCATGGCCCAGCGCTTTTGGCTCATGAAAAAGAATTTTTGCCCACAACACTCCACAGTTTAGAGGGAACACTGATGAGGAGGACAATTGGGATTGGGGAATGTGTGTCCCATAAGGTTCACCTGCCAACTCCACGAAGACCAGTCCATTTCCACAATACTGGATGATATTGGGGAGGGTCTGACCCCCTTAAAACTTACTGAGTTGTTGGGGTGGGGGACACAAGCTTTTCCTTTCAACCCAAATAAATCCTATGGCCAGAACTCTTTGGGCTTCAAGGTGGTGACACCCAGAAAAGCTCACAGCAGGCTGGACTAGGGAGGGATTAGGGTTGTGTAATGCCTCTCTAGAACTGCTTGTCAGATAAAAAATGTTTGTGAATTAAGGATGCCAGCTGGTCACACTATGTTTACATCAGGAGCGGAGAGGGTGTAGATATCTGTTAAAAGGTAAAGGTAAAGGTTCCCTTGCTCGAAAGCCAGTCGAATCCGACTCTAGGGTTGCGGTGCTCATCTCCGATTCAAAGCCGAAGAGCCAGCGCTGTCCGAAGACGTTTCCGTGGTCATGTGGCCGGCATGACTAAACACCAAGGCGCACGGAACGCTGTTACCTTCCCACCGAAGTGGTACCTATTTATCTACTTGCAATTTCTTGCTTTCGAACTGCTAGGTTGGCAGGAGCTGGAACTAGAGACAGGAGCTCACCCCGTCTTGTGGCACCGGGTCTTTAACTGCTGAACTACTGACCTTCTACAGCCTGCAGTTCAGCGTCTTAACCACTTGAGCCACCACAGCTCCATAGATACCTGTTACCCTCAGCTCATCTATTTCCTCACAGGATTTGGGAAATGAAATGTTTGTCAGTTTTGTAGATGACAGAAAGAGTTAGGTCCCGGTCACACGCAGAATTAGCCATGCGATAGGGACAGATGCTGGGTGGATTTTAAAGGCGCGATCACACTAAAACATCTGGCAACTGTCTAGCACTCGTAAACAACCCGTATCGCCCGGCCAAGGAAGCGGAGTTAAAATATACCAGGGAAAGTGCATTATTTTCCGAAAAATGCGGGGTGTGGGCGGACGTCGGATCTGTGTAGATTCAAGCTTTCTAAGAGAGATTATATAATTTCAGTGCTTTATATGGTCTGTGGTTGTCTTTCAGGTATGAAATAAGAGAAAACCTCTTTTCAGGGGCTAAGCAGTTATACAGTTTCTCTCTGTGTGGGTTCTTAGGTACTGTAGAAGATTTCCATGCTGAGTGAAACTCCGCAGTCAGAGCATTCAAAAGGTTCTCTAATGCCGCTGAAGACTGCTACAGTTACTCAATTCCTTTCCAAACTATGAGCACTCAAAACGTTTCTTCCATGTGTGGGTTGTCAGTGATCTCTTCCCACAATCTGATCATTCAAAATTTATTTATTTATTTATCGTTCGATTTATTACCCCGCTCGAACCCCCGCTAAGGGGTCTCTGAGTGGCTTACATTTTGAATCTCATACCTAATCTATGGCCACAGAACACAGGGTGGGGGGCAGTCCCTATCAGCACCCAGTGGAGGTACCGGACGGTCTTCGGGTCGGCGTTCCTCGGCTCGATGTCTCTTGGCTGTCTTCTGGCTCCATTTCGACGGTCACTCCTGCGGTGGGTCAGCTGGGCCCCTCCGACGTGCGACGCGTTCTGGCGCGGCTGCAGCTCTGTCCTTCCGGCTCCGCTGCGCCTGCGCCGTCCGCTTTCCCCTGTTTTCCCCTGTGTGGGTTCTCTGATGCAGTTGAAGATGACCACTCTGACTGAAGCTCTTTCCACACTCTGAACATTCAAAAGGTTTTTCCCCTGTGTGGGTTCTCTGATGCAGCTGAAGATGACCATTCTGACTGAATCTCTTTCCACACTCCAAGCATTCAAAAGGTTTCTCCCCTGTGTGGGTTCTTTGATGCAGTTGAAGTTTGACACTCTGACTGAATTTCTTTCCACACTCTGAACACTCAAAGGGTTTCTCCCCTGTGTGGGTTCTCTGATGCTGTTGAAGATTGCCACTCCTATTGAATTTCTTTCCACACTCTGAGCATTCAAAAGGTTTCTCCCCTGTGTGGGTTCTTTGGTGCTGTTGAAGATGGCCACTCCGACTGAATCTCTTTCCACACTCTGAGCATTCAAAAGGTTTCTCCCCTGTGTGGGTTCTTTGGTGCAATTGAAGTTTGCCACTATGACTGAATCTCTTTCCACACTCAGAGCATTCGAAAGGTTTCTCCCCTGTGTGGGTTATTTGGTGCTGCTGAAGATTGAAACTCTGACTGAATTTCTTTCCACACTCTGAGCATTCAAATGGTTTCTCTGTTGTGTGGGTTCTCTGATGCCGTTGAAGATTCCCCCTCACAATGAATCTCTTTCCACACACTGAACATTCAAAAGGTTTTTCCCCTGTGTGGGTTCTTCGGTGCACTTGAAGATTGCCACTCTGACTGAATCTCTTTCCACACACTGAACATTCAAAGGGTTTCTCAGCTGTGTGAGTTCTCCGATGCTGATGAAGATGGCCACTCCTACTGAATTTCTCTCCACACTCTGAACATTCAAAAGGTTTCTCCCCTGTGTGGGTTCTTTGGTGCAGCTGAAGAGTGCCACTGTGACTAAATTTCTTTCCACACACTGAACAGTCAAAGGGTTTCTCTGCTGTGTGGTTTCTATGATGCAGTTCAAGATGGCCAGTGTGACTGAATCTCTTTCCACACTCTGAGCATTCAAAAGGTTTCTCCCCTGTGTGGCTTCTTTGGTGCAGTTGAAGAGTGCCACTCCTACTGAATCTCTTTCCACACTCTGAGCATTCAAAAGGTTTCTCCCCTGTGTGGCTTCTTTGGTGCAGTTGAAGAGTGCCACTCCTACTGAATCTCTTTCCACACTCTGAGCATTCAAAAGGTTTCTCCCCTGTGTGGCTTCTTTGGTGCAGTTGAAGAGTGCCACTCCTACTGAATCTCTTTCCACACTCTGAGCATTCAAAAGGTTTCTCCCCTGTGTGGCTTCTTTGGTGCAGTTGAAGAGTGCCACTCCTACTGAATCTCTTCCCACATACTGAGCATCCAAACAGTTTCTCCCCTGTGTTGGTTTTTTGGTGCTCCTGAAGACTGTAACTCTGACTGAATTTCTTTTCATACTCCGAGTACTCAAAAGGTTTCTCCCCTCTGTGTATACTTCGGTGCACACGGAGCTGCGATCTATTTCTGAAGTACTTTCCGTGCTGAATGGATTTACTTGCCTTCGCTATCATTTGCTTTGGAAAAAGTACATTACGCTTTCTTCCACCTTGCTTCTCAACCACATGGCCACCTTTCTTTCTCTTAGGCTGGCCTTGATTCCTGACATTTTCTGTTAGGTCTTCATTTTTAACTTTATCTGGCATTTGCTGATGAAGGTCTTCACCCACCTCATTCCTCTGATCATCCTCTGCTGGAATAAAGAGAGAGAACCTGTTACCACCAGGGAGGGCTGGTAAGGTCCAAAGACATCTATGTGACTGCCATAGGAAAGGATTCATGGCTGTTTGTTCTCGTCCAGCCTGGCTGATCTTAACCACCCCTCCACATTTCTCCAGAATATCCAGTATTTAAGGATACCTCACCCCCACAGCTGAGCTCTTGCCCAGAAGGAGTTTCTGAGCTTCCAGATTTAGCCTGGAGAAGCGACAACTAAGAGGTGACATGATAACCATCTTCAAGTACCTGAGGGGCTGTCATCTAGATGATGGTACAGAGTTGTTTTCTGTTGCCCCAGAAGCTCGGACCAGAACCAATGGGTTGAAATTAAATCAAAAGAGTTTTCCGCTAAACGTCAGGAAGAACTTTCTGGCAGAGCAGTTCCTCAGTGGAACAGGCTTCCTAAGGAGGTGGTGACCAGTGTTCCCTCTAAGCTGAGTTAGTGTGAGCTAGCTCACAGTTTTTTAGCCTCCGGCTCGCAGATTTTTCTCTTCGCTCAGGAAGGAGGGCCCCAGAGCAAACTAATTTATGCAGCAGCCGAATTGCTTGCTCGCAACTTTAATGCCAGTAGCTCACAAAGTAGAATATTTGCTCACAAGACTCCATAGCTTAGAGGGAACATTGGTGGTGACCTCTCCTTCTTGGGAGACTTCTAAACAGAGGCTAGATGGCTTTCTGATGGCAGTGTTGATTCTGTGAACTCAGGGAGATCACGAGAAGGGAGGGTCAGAAGTGCTTAGTTCTCGTGGCCCTTTCTTACGTGCTCAGGGAAATGCTGATCCCCACTTCGGGGGCAGGAAGTAATTTTTCTCCAGGTCAGTTTGGCCAGGGTTCCTGGAGGGAGTTTTTTGTCACCTTTTGGGCATGGAGCAAAGGTCACTGGGGTTGTGGGGGGAGGGATGTATCGGTGAATTGCCTGCACTGTGCAGGGGGTTGGACGAGAGGATCCTGGAGGTCCCTTCCAACTCTATGATTCTAGGCCTCCAGAAGGCTGTATGATTGTACCAAACCAAATGTTGCTCACAAGTGAATCAGAAACACCCCCCATGGCTATTCCTTGCCTGTTCCCTTGATATAGCCATGAAGGATACTCACTCGCAGGCACCTCTTCTGTGAAGGAAATATGCTCTTGGGATCCTCTTGAGGAGTTCTCCAGCCTTTCTTTGGATACAAGCCTCTTGTCCGTCTCCACCAAAGTCTCTCTTATATTACTGGCTTCTTTGGCAGAGAGAGAGAGAGAGAGAGAGAGAGAATTCTTATATGGAGAAGGAAAGAGATTCAAGAGTAAACATTTTTTGGAAGAATGGAACCATGGTCAAGATCAAAGCCCACAATCCCAACCAGTAGAAGGGGAATGGATCTGTGCGACAAAGCACCCTAGTTCCCCCAAGGGCTAACATGATTATTAAGTGGTCTGGGCCAACTTGCAGCTGTTCATGATTCAAGTCTCCCTGCAGCTAACATCCTTTTTCAAGACCAGACTCCAGTCTGTGGTCATTGGTTAATCGTGAGAACCTTTATCCAGTTGTGTAACCACTTTGGTGGGAAAGTAACAGCGTTCCTTGCGCCTTGGTGTTTAGTCATGCAGGCCACATGACCACGGAAATGTCTTCGGACAGCGCTGGCTCTTCGGCTTTGAAATGGAGATGAGCACCGCAACCCTAGAGTCGGATTTGACTGGCTTTCGTGCAAGGGAACCTTTACCTTTAACTAGGAGGGAGGGGGGATTAGGAGGGTGCTGACAGCCTCCGGAAAACTCCCTCAAGGAAGACCCTTGATTGGGTCTTTCGGACCACTTCACCTTAGAAAGGCAGAAAGTATAATGCAGGTATAAACTGTCAAAAATGTAATCTCTCTTATTGTGAACAGATTATCGCTAACATTCGGAAAGTTCTTGTTTATTCTTTTAAAAAGAGAGAATTTATCCCCCAATTCTGTAATATCGATGTTTTAATGCCTGCTTCTGTATTTGAAACGGGTCATTTCGTAGAAAAAGAAGTGCAGGAACAGATTATCGCTAACATTCGGAAAGTTCTTGTTTATTCTTTTAAAAAGAGAAACCATCCCCAAACACTGTAATATTGAAGTTTTATGGTCTGCTTCTATATTTGAAATACGTATTCTTACTAATACACCTGATTTAACTTGTTGTATGCAACAACCCACAATATTTGATAAATCTGATGAATCTATATTTTCCCCTAACCCCCTTCCCATTTGTAAGTAAAGGTAAAGGTTCCCTTGCTCGAAAGCCAGTCGAATCCGACTCTAGGGTTGCGGTGCTCATCTCCGTTTCAAAGCCGAAGAGCCAGCGCTGTCCGAAGACGTTTCCGTGGTCATGTGGCCGGCATGACTAAACACCAAGGCGCACGGAACGCTGTTACCGTCCTACCGAAGTGGTACCTTTTTATCTACTAGCAATTTCTTGCTTTCGAACTGCTAGGTTGGCAGGAGCTGGAACTAGAGACAGGAGCTCACCCTGTCTTGCGGCACCTGGGTCTTGAACTGCTGAACTACTGACCTTCCACAGCCTGCAGTTCAGCGTCTTAACCACTTGAGCCACTGCAGCTCCAGTTTGTAGCTCACTTTTATTTGAGAAAATATATATTTTTTTAAAGCGTCTCTGTTTAACTCTTGAGGAGCCTTGGCATGGCCAGTCCGGGAGGTGGCCAGGTGAGAAAAGGGGTGTGTGGCATCCAAGGCATGCAGAGTGGCACGAGGACTTTGGTACCATGCTGCGCGGATCATCTTGCTGGAGTGCCTGTTTGGGTGAATCCTGGGTGGGAATAATAACCTGTTTCCTTCTCTTCCTTCTGGAGGTTCGCAAAAAATTCTGTCCCGATTGCTTGCTCCCTGGCGGGGTTTATATACAGGGCGGATGCACATGGAAGGGGTATGGGGGAGGAAGATGATTGAGCGGTAATGAAAACAGGATCTATTGAAATTCTGGGAGGTTGCCGGGTGCCCCCCCCAGCAGCTTGGCAACCCTAAATAACCCATGATTTATTTTGAGTCCAGTACCACCTTTGAGACTAACAAGGTTTCCAGGGCATAAGCATCCAAGAGTCAAAGCTCCCTTCGACAGGTTCTCCCATTCATATATGCAGAACCCCAAGCATGCCAGGAAAACAGCCCTTTATGGGGGAGGGGCGGTCTCCTGACTTCAGAGGCCATTTTAGCCCAGGCTTCCTCCCCCTCCCGGCCCTGGGTGAGTTGGGGGTGAATCAAGGCTCCGGCCTTGAGTGAGTCGTGCATGCTTCAGGCTAGCGTGGCTTGGCTAATGCTGAATTAGGAATTAAAGGGGAAGATTGGAGTGGTGGGGCGCTGAAAAATCAATAGGGGGTGCCACCACGTGAGCCCCCATGGCTGGCTACAGCCCTGTCACAATGCCAGCAATTTGCACCTCTGGCACCTATGAAAGATCCTTACCCAGGAAGGCCACATTCCCATAGTTCTCCAGCATGACTTCCCTGTACAGAGCTCTTTGTCCCGGATCCAGCAGGGCCCATTCCTCCTCAGTGAAATAGACGGACACCTCCTCCAAGGAAAAGGGACACTGGAAGAAAAGGCAGATTCCCTCGTCAGAGATCATGCCAGGCAGAGATTGCAGACTGGAAGGGAGAAGTCTGGGAAGGTACAGGATGGAAGGCTTCGTATGGGGGGAAAGAACAGCATTCAGAGGGTCTCTCAGGCAGGCACCCTGTAGAAACTACAGGAGCAAAAGCCCCGGTGGGAAAGCAGAAGGGACCCAGGCTGTCCCCTGCTCATCTTCCCTACCTGGACTGGAGGTCCATCAGCCGTTTCCACACCTCTGAAAAGATGACGGCTCAACAGCATCTCTTCACTGCTTGTTCCTGAGACAAAGGAGGAAGGAAGGGTGTTTCCTTGCTTGTTCCCTGCTTCACGCACACACACACCCTTCTCAGGGTTGTGAAACCTTGCCCGGTGTACACTCAACACATTTTTAAACATTTTAAATTAAATTCCGAGAGAGGCAGCAGAGAAGCACCAGGTACCTATGAGCCTCGGGGACTATAAATGCTGCCAACGCATTTCAGACTTCTTTGAGACCTGCGTCTGGGCTGGGGGGAGGGCAAGAGAGGGGTGGAAATGACGTCGCCGCATGACCCGTCGCCATCACATTCGACACAGATGTGACAGGAGCGCATCTGAAGACTCAAGGGTACTGTGAATGAGTTTTCAGAGTGTCTCTTGGCGTGCTAACGTCACAACCAGGTTTTCAGCAAAGAGCAATGTCAACATGACACCACATGTGCCGCAAGTCCCTCCCAAAGCCCTTCCCCAAAGCTCCTGGAGGTGCCGGGCCATAGCCTTGCCATCCCTACTCCAGCAGTGTATTTCCCAAAGCGGCCCACCAGATGTCCCTTACAAGCACGGGCACAGAAGCCAGATCTTCCCATGATTATTGGGCCCTCGGAACTGGTTCTCAGAGCTCTGCTGCCCCAGAAGGTGTAGGCTCCCTTGATTCACTAGGCAGAATAGCTCTGCCCAGGTTTGTCTACCTTTCCTCTTTTGAGCCACCTTGAGTTCCTCTTATTTAATTTTGTTAATGTGTTTTTATTGTATCACAATCAATGGTCCCTCTAAGTTGTAGAGTCTTGTGAGCAAAAAATCTACTTTGTGAGCTGCTGGCATTAAAGTTGTGAGCGAGCAATGTGGCTACCAGTGTTCCCTCTAAGCTGAGTTGGTGTGAGCTAGCTCACAGTTTTTTAGCCTCCAGCTCACAAATTTTTGCTCTAGCTCAGGAAGGATGGCCTCAAAGCAAACTCATTTATGCAGCAGCCAAATGGCTCGCTCACAACTTTAATGCCTGTAGCTCACAAAGTAGGATTTTCGCTCACAAGACTCCACAGCTTAGAGGGAACATTGGTGGCTACTGCATAAATTAGTTGGGCTCTGGAGCCATCCTTCCTGAGCTAAGACAAAAAAGTGTGAGCTGGAGGCTAAAAAACTGTCATCTAGCTCACACTAACTCAGCTTAGAGGGAACACTGATCACAATATTGTTATTACATTACAATTTAATTCCAAAATGTTTTGATACTTCTTTTACCCCTATTTTCCCCCTCCCCCCCTAAGGTGGCCAACATCATATTTTCGATTTACATTTTCAACCATGAGCACATTCTTTCCAACTTTCCAAATATACCCATGTTGGCTTTCCCTTTATAAACCCATTTAAAGTATACCATCCATTTCTTTTTTATCTCCTTCCTTTTTGCAGTCCACAGCTTATCTTGCTTTAAACATTCCAATATGTCTGACTGTATATATTTGTATAGATATTCATTCCATTTTTCTAGAGTCCATTTTGAGTTCTCCTTCCAACCGTATGCAATCACTGCATGCGCTGCTAATATCAATGCTTTAAAAATATCCTGATTTTGTTTCTCAATTCTATAGTTTCCCAATACACCCATAAATAATAAATCGACGTCTATATCCAAGTTAATTTTACATAACTCTGCTATTTCCCCCTGTATCTTTTCCCAAAAGTCTGTCACCTTTGGGCATTCCCACCATAAGTGAGAGTACCACCCTTCTTTTGCGTTACAGTGCCAGCAATTAGGTTTCATCCTTTTATTATATGCCAGTTGGGCAGGGGTTCTATACCACTTCAAGATTATCTTCCTTTCGAGTTCTCTATACTTTTCTAGCTTAATTTTCTTCAAGTTCACCATTAACTTCTTAACATCCTCGGTAGTAAATTGTTTTTCTTTATTCCATTTCTTTTTGAAACTTCTAAACATAAATTCCGTATCTTTTACCAGTTCTAAATAAACCTTCCCTGCCAAACCTGTTTTTATTTCTTTCACATATAATATTTGTTCTATATTATTGTCTTCCCTTTTAATAGCTTCTTTATACTTATCTTGTTTAATTAAAACATACAATCCCATTAAATTTAACCAATATCTGTTTCCTAGTTTTTTGATTCAACTCCTGAAGTGTTAATAAATTCCCTTGGCTATTATACATATCCTTCACTCTTGATATTCCTTCCTCCTGCAGGTCTTCCCAAAATTTTGGATTCACCTCCTTCTGTTCCTCTTATTTAATTTATTATTTATTATTAGGCATCTAGCCCATCCTCCCCCGAAAGCAGGCTGAGGGTGGAATATGACAAAACAGAGATATCCAATTCAACTTACAAAACTTCACAAACGGGCGTGAAGCAACAGTAATATAACCTCAATAAATAACAATCTCACCGGTAACATCAATAAACAAACTATAACAGCAGTTGATGGCATTGCCCAATCACTCCTGCATAAGCTCCCCACACGTGTGCAGACAGATGGTAATTTGTGCTGAAGGGGGCAGACAAAAGACAGTATAGATTGCATATGAGCTCTTTTTGTAGCAGGTACTCATTTGCATATTAAGCGACACACCCCTAATGTAGCCAATCCTCCAAGAGCTTACAGTAGCTCCTGTAAGAAGAGCTCTGTAAGCTCTTGGAGGATTGGCTACATTAGGGGGTGTGGCCTAATATGCAAAGGAGTTCCTGCTACAAAAAGAGCCACCATGGTAACTATATCTCCACCACCTCAACCACAGGCCTGGAGGAACATCTCCCTTTTGCAGGCCCTGCGGAAATCATGGAAAGAAGGTGAGCGGTCAATATTTAAAATTAATGGAAGGAATTGCCATTTAGAGGCATCAGTTAATGGACGTTGACTGGACTCCTTTCAGAGGCATCAGTTAGTGGACAAATTAACTCTGTGTTGTGTGAAGAAGTCTCTAATTTTTTCCCTGACCTGAACTCTCTACCCATCAGATTCAAAGCGTGCCCCAGTTGCATTCAGGCATGATAAGTCCTTACCACAGGAGAGGGCATCTTGGGCACACTCCTGGGCCTGCGCCCTCTGCCCTTGCTCCAAGGAAGCTCCTCCCGCCTCTGGGAATGTCGCTTCCGTCTTCACGGATGGTGTCCACATCTGAAACAGCAGGGAGACTGGGTAAGAGACTGAATGGAAAAGAGACCAAGGAATGGATCCTGGCCCACTCCCAGACTCTGCACCCTTCCATCAGCAGACCTGGTGAGTTATCTGGAGGGATAAGAAATTCTCTAGTAGAAGAGGCTGCTGAAGGAGGCCGTGAAATCTCCTGTTTGAATGAGTAACACTTGGACAGATGTCATCAGGGAATCTTTAGGATAAGGCCAGATATCCCTACTTGAATTGGACATACCTGGAGGGAATCCCCTCACCTGTTCTGCCTGCCTCTTCTCCTCTGCCTGACTCAGGAGGAAACCTTCGGCCAGGGCCACCACCTGGGAACTGGTCTCCGGCCCACATCCTCTGACCCAGCATTGCATTTCCTGGGGCAGGACAGCCAGGAACTGCTCCAGGATCACCAGGTCCAGCATCTGCTTCTTGGTGAACCTCTCCGGCTTCAGCCAGTGGTTGCAAAGTCCATGGAGCCGGCTGCAAACCTCTCGGGGCCCATTCGCCTCATGGTAGCGGAACTGACGGAAGCGTCTGCAATGTGAGTCTGAGATTGCAGTGAGCTGATAATGGATATCTGGCACCGGTCTTTCCCAGAACTCAACACCACTCCCAGCTTGGGTGGCATGGGGGCTGTCTTGCCAGTTGCTTGCTGCCTTGCCAGTTCCTGGTCCTTCTGGGTTCTCCTCTTCCATCTCTTTCCCCTTCCCTTCGGTCACCTCTGACTGTGGAAAGATGTCTTTAGTCACTTGGCTATGAGGGGCTTCCCTCTGGGGGGAAGGAGAGACACAGGCAGTAACACGGAAAATCAAAGAGAATGGAGATACACCAGTGAACATCACAAACCTTCATGAGCTCAGGAGACACACAAGAATTGTCCTGGTGGGTCAGAACAAAAGTATTTTGTGTGTGTGTACGTGTGCGTGTGTGCCTGGAAGTCATGGTGACTTCTGGTGACCCCTGCTGAGGCTAAGACGTATCAGAGAGGTGGCTAGTGTTGGGGAATATAGGAGTGCGGGACGGCCTTCTTCACCCAGCTTGATAAGGGAAGGGGATGACGCTGGCAGGGACCCCATAGATTCAGAGGGAGGGGGAGAGGGAGGGAGAGAGGGAGAGGGAAGGAGAAAAGGGGAGGGAGAGAGGGGAGAGGGAGAGAGGGGGAGAGAGAGAGGGAGGGAGAGAAAGGGGGAGAGGGAGAGGGAGGGAGAGAAAGGGGGAGAGGGAGAGGGAGGGAGAAAGGGGGGGAGAGAGAGAGAGCTGTTCCAAAGTATCTATTATTTATTGAAGGACAAAACCAGAATGCAGAAATTTTCAAACATAACATTCTAGTATGCAGTATACAGAATTAATCAGATTAATTAGATACCTAAATAGAGTTCACTGTAGTTCTATAGAGTTTATATCCTGGTTATTCTGTCTAGACCTGAATGGAGGGTGTTTGGCCCAGAATAACAGTGACTAAAAAAGAAAATCCAAATGTTAAATACATTTTGCCATCTATTGAAGCTAATGTGGCTGTCAATTAGACCTGTGACGGACATCTGACGTACTTGACCAAATCCAACCCCTCATATACAGCAAATATGAACTCTGCCTGTTATATGATGTAATAGCTGTAAGGGCAAGAAGCCCCAGGCTACTATGGTGCTTCTCTAAATGACAATCTGTATGCTATCAGTGGGTCGGTGCGGCTCTAGACATATACTATGTCAAGGATAACTCAGGAGCTGGGTAAACTATGTTTAGGCTTAAAGACTAATATCATGAACTCAGAAAAATATAAACGGTGTTCTAGGACATAGTGAATCCAATGCAGCACTTAGCTAGACACGATGCAAAGCCTTATGGGATACAAAGCCAGAGGACCATAGAACGGAGGCCAGAGACAGAGCTTATTTTAAAAAAATGGCTAAGAGAGAATAGGACCCAGTTTCCCTTAACAATAACTTCCCTGACAGATAGATACTGCCTGCCTCTGCAGCCTGCCCTGGTATTCCTTGGAGATCTCCCTTCCAAGTACTTGCCAGAGTCGATCCTGCTTAGCTTCCAAGGTCTGATGAGATCGGGCTTGCCTGGACTATCCAGGGCAGGGCGAGAGCAAAAGATCATCTTGTGGTTTGTAGACCAGGTTTAATATTATTTTTCTGTATTACAATGCAAGAAGAAGAAGACGAGAAGAGATTGGATTTATACCCCGCCCTTCACTACCCAAAGGTGTCTCAGAGCGGCCTACAAACTCCTTTCCCTTCCCCTCCCCACAAAAGACACCCTGTGAGGTAGGTGGGGCTGAGAGAGCTCTTGACAGAAAACTGCTCTTTTTTCAAGGACAGCTGTGCCAGAACTATGGCTTGCCCAAGGTCATCCAGCCAGGTGCGAGTGGAGGAGTGGGGAATCAAACCCAGTTCTCCCAGATTAGAGTCCGCGCACTTAACCACTACACCAACCTGGCTCTCTACACCAAGCTATTTGAGATGTGCTTCCATGGTTCTTGGGAAAGTTGAGTGCCTCTGTTTGGCTCTTTAAGGATGTTAACCAGCTTAGTCTCTCATTACATTGGTTCGGATAAGAAATTCCCTAGTCGTAGTGGCTGCTTAAGAAGGCTGTTAAATTTCCCATTTGGATGAGTAACACTTGGGCAGATGTCTGGCAGGAAACCTTTCAGATAAGGCAGGGCCAGATTTAGACTTGCTGAGGCCCTAAGCTGTACAAAACCCAGAGGCCCCCTACTGTTTTAAATTGCATCAGCTGGTCTCAGAAAAATTTAAAATATATACGCCTTTTTAATATTTGAAATCATTTTTTATATTGTGTTTTTATTCGAGGCCCCAGCAGATTGCGAGGCCCTAAGCTGTAGCTTATTTAGCTTATGCATAAATCCGGCACAGAGATAAGGCCAGATATCGTTGCTTGAATTGCACATATCTTGGGGGAAGCCCCTCACCTGTTCTACCTGCCTCTTCTCCTCTGCCTGACTCAGGAGGAAACCTTCGGCCAGGGCCACCACCTGGGAGTTGGTCTCCGGCCTGCATCCTCTGACCCAGCACTGCATTTCCTGGGGCAGGATAGTCAGGAACTGCTCCAGGATCACCAGGTCCAGGATCTGCTTCTTGGAGTGCCTCTCCGGCTTTAGCCACTGGCTGCAAAGTCCATGGAGCTGGCTGCAAACCTCTCGGGGCCCACTGGCATCATGGTAGCAGAATTGCCGGAAGCGTCGGCAGTGTGCATCTGAGATTGCAGTGAGCTGACAATGGATATCTGGCGCCGGGCTCTCCCAGAATTCAGCACCACTCCCAGCTTGGGTGGGATGGGGGCCTTTCTTTGCTGTCTTGCCAGTTCCAGGTCCTTCTGGGTTCTCCTCTTCCATCTCTTTCCCCTTCTCTTGAGTCACCTCTGATTGTGTAAAGATGCCTTTTGTCACTTGGCTTCTCTCTGGGAGGAAGGGAAGACACATGGAAAGTAAAAGAGAATGGGGATACATATCCCAAATCTTCGTATGCCCAGGAGACACATGAGAATTGCCCTGGTGGATCAGAACAAAAGGGCATCTTGTGGTTTGTAGACCACATTTAAGATCATTTTTCTATATTACAAACCAAGGTATTTGAGATATGCCTCCATGGTTCATTGGGAAAGTTAAATGTTTCTGTTTGGCTTTTTATTAACAAGCTTAGCCTCTCATCGCATTGGCTCAGCCTGTCCTAAGGGCTAATTCCTAAAATAAACCCAAAAAGGACAAGAGAGACTGGTGACCAGTGTTCCCTCTAAGCTGAGTTAGTGCGAGCTAGCTTAGTTTTTTAGCCTCCGGCTCACACATTTTTGTCTTCGCTCAGGAAGGAGGGCTCCAGAGCAAACGAATTTATGCAGTAGCCAAATCGCTCACTCAAAATGTTAATGCTTGTAGCTCACAAAGTAGAATTTTTGCTCATAAAGACTCCACAGCTTACAGGGAGCATTGCTGGCGACCCCTTTACCCGAAGCCCTGAAGTGTTAGGCAAGAGCTCTGTCCGGGCACCTGGCTGAGGAGAAGGGGCAGAAAAATGCAGGCGGCCTGCACAGCAACAGTGTTTTTAAATTAAATTCAATGTCTTTAATCACATACACTATAATTACATTAATTTAATTCTGGGAGACCTCCAGCTCATACCTGGATGTTGGCTACCCTAGTCCTGGAAGCAACCACTGGGTGACTTGATACCCCTTGACTTGCAAGACTCAACAAGGCCTGGCTGCTTGCTACCCTTCAACAACAGCCAACCAACGGAAGCCAGTGTGGTGCTGCGGCTAGAGCTTCAGAAGAGTCCCCTGGGGGACCCAGGTTCGAATCCCCATCTGCTGCGGAAGCTCACTGGGTGATTTTGGACCAGTCACACAGCTCTCCGGGATGCAGGGCCCTGAAAAGGGGAGGGGGGGGACTCTCGCTTCCTCTCCTGGGCCGGCGGCTGCCTTTCCCCGGCCTCCCCCCCCCCACGCCATCCCATTGCAAGAAGCTCGGGAGTCCTCTGCAGTGTTCTCTCTAAGCTGAGTGAGTGTGAGCTAGCTCACAGTTTTTTAGCCTCTGGCTCACACATTTTTGTCTTAGCTCAGGAAGGGATGGCTCCAGAGCCAACTAATTTATGCAGCAGCCAAATGGCTCGCCCACAACTTTAATGCCGATAGCTCACAAAGTAGGATTTTTGCTCACAAGACTCCACAGCTTAGAGGGAGCATTGGTCCTCTGTCTTCGGCCAAGCCCCTCTGGGTCGCCGCCAGCAGTTCCCTCCCCCCCCCCCTACTTCCTTCTTCAACCCGTCCCTCCCCGTATGCATTTTTATACCTCCTTGACTTTGCACCGAGAATCCAAGTCCAGCTTCTGGAAATGGGAAATCTGCAGAGTTAGCGTTGGATTGTGGAGACGGATGTCATCCCCGAAGGTGTTGTCCCCGGCCCGCCCGCTTGGCTTCTTGCAGAGGGTTAAGGGGGGCGAGTCTGCGCTCCTAGAGAGAAGGGAGACGGCGGCAGCGCGTCACTTCCCGCAGGATCCTCTCTCTCTCGCTCTCTCTCTCTCTCCGCCCCCCAAAAGTGGGTGCCTGCATCAGCCCCGAAGAGCAGGATCGGATGAACTAAAAGTGCATGGGTGTGTGTGTGGGTGTATGCAGGGGTAGAGGAAGGGACGTGGGGGGGGGGGCAGGGGGCGTGGAGAGGGAATGCCAGGTTGCAAAATGAGTTCAGAAGACGAGGGCGGAGGGCGAGCAGCAGGTTCGAACTCTGGTTTCGGTCGGGTGCAATGTTCCCTCTAAGCTGCGGAGTCTTGTGAGCAAATATTCTACTTTGTGAGCTGCTGGCATTAAAGTAGGGAGCGAGTGATTTGGATACCGCATAAATTAGCTTGCTCTGGAGCCGTCCCTTCCTGAGCTAAGACAAAAATCTGTGAGCTGGAGGCTAAAAAACCGTGAGCTAGCTCACACTCACTCAGCTTCGAGGGAACACTGTCTCGGGTGTGACTGAATTCTGGATTGCGTTTGAGTCTGTTCTTCTGCTCTCTTAAGATTATTTTGCACATCCGCGAGACGTAAATGCGAATGTGAGACAACAGGAGATGCCATCTAGGCGCAATGCAGTGTTGATGTCTGCTATCGGTTGTTTTTGTAAAAAAAAAAAAAAAAAATTAGACGGGGCAGAGGGGATGTACTTCCGCATTTTTATTGCAACTCTACTTGTGCTGTAATGATTTCCAATGGAGCCCATGCAAGTCAATTGGCATTCCTGGCTCCCATTGTTTCCAATGGGTCTTCCAGCGTCTCCCATTGTTTCCAATGGGCAATCCTGTCCTTCCTTTTAGTAGATCCCGGGGCAGGGGTGTGGCTAGGAAGCATTATACGACCAAGGCCCCGGCCCCGATAGGAACATCTGTATCAACATCAACAGCCGCTGTAACCCAGACCGCGGTGGGGACTGACTGCCTGCTCGCTGGACCCCGTTCATGCCTGCCGCTGGATGTGAACTGTTTTTAGCACACACACCCCGGGGGGGGGGGGGGAGAGGCAGACTTCGACGGACAAGTTCCCCTCCTGGCTGCCAGCGAGGCCAAAACCCCAGAGAGGCCGCCAGGAAAGCGGGGTGGAGTGGTCACTTTCTTCCTGGCCTGGAATATGCAAGGGGGAGGAGGGGGGGGGGATCGGCCTTTCCGGCTCTCCTGCGTGCAAAGCGGCATCAGCTCCTCCGCCCTCCTCCCCCGTGAGCCAAGGGGGAATCCTGGGGCTGGTCGGTGGGAGGCGAGGCTGGGACATCCGGGGGTGGTAGGGAGGGGAAGTAGAGAGGCCAGGGGCAGGCCCCGATCCGGGGGAGGGAGGGAGAGTCGCCCCACTGCAGAGCTGGGGGGGGGGTTCTTCTCCTTCGGCCGCTCCTCCTCTTCTGCTCATCTTTGCACCTGGCTGGGGAGGGGAGGGGTGAGATCCAGCCCCTTCCCTGCATTGGGGAGGACTTGCCAATGTTCCCTCAAAGCTGTGGAGTCCTGTGAGCAAAAATTCTACTTTGTGAGCTGCTGGCATTAAAGTTGTGAGTGAGCGATTTGGCTGCTGCATAAGTTGGTTTGCTCTGGAGCCCTCCTTCCTGAGCGAAGACAAACATGTGTGACCCGGAGGCTAAAAAACTGTGAGCTAGCTCACACTAACACAGCTGAGAGGGAACACTGCTTGCCAGTGATTTGGACTGGGGGGAAGAGGAAGCAGAGACTGTCTGGATGGGTGGGGGTGGGGGGAGGCGCAAAGAAACATTTCTATTTGCTGACTTCAGGGCTGCAGTCTCCCACCTCTCCCCTCATGAGCCAGGCAGTTCAATTCTAGTTCCTCGGGGCCTTCCCACCCCGTGACCTCTCTTCAATGGGTGGAACAGGACAGAGGGTTTTGGCATCCCCCCTTGGAGGGGAGGCAGGAGGGCCTTGGCTTCCGTCAGGGTCAGGGACTGAGCGCCCAGGGATGGATTTGGCCAGGCTGGGAGGACACATGGCCTGGAGGTGAGGGGGGCTGGATGGTCACGGGATGTCCGACCTCCTTCCCCATAAAAACTGGCTGGGTGGGGGGAGAGGTGTCCGGTCAAACCTGGGTAAATTTCAGGACCTTCCATTGTGTCCTGACCAGTGTTCCCTCTAAGCTGAGTTAGTGTGAGCTAGCTCACAGTTTTTTAGCCTCCAGCTCACACATTTTTGTCTTAGCTCAGGAAGGGTGGCTCCAGGGCAAACTAATTGATGCAGTAGCCAAATAGCTCACTTTAATGCCAGTAGCTCACAAAGTAGAACTTTTGCTCACCAGACTACACAGCTTAGAGGGAGCATTGGTCCCGACACCAAGCCGGAGAC